>NW_005370516.1:199726-297656 GCF_000412655.1 Myotis brandtii
CTTCACTGGAGCAAGCAAGCCTCCTGTTTGCTTCAGCTGCCTGGCTGCCGGCCACCATCTTGGTTGGCAGTTAATTTGCATATCGCCCTGATTAGCCAATGGGAAGCATGTCGGAGGTACGGTTAATTACCATGTTTGTCTATTATTAGATAGGATGCCTCTTGACATATCTTCCCAATGGGAAGTACAAGATTTTGCATGTTACTTTTATCAATAACTAGTTTAATTGTGTGCATTTAAGATATAATTTTTTATGATTTAAAACTAATTTTTATGTCTGCATCCATTATGTGATTGAACTTTAATTTATTTAATTATTCCTCTATTACTGAAGATTTCACTTTTGTGTAAACATTTTTGAATCATGCCTCCCTGAACAGTTTTGTGCATGTTTTTCTACATATGTGATTAAGGTAATATGAATTGAGTACTTACTATGTATCAGACACAAGGCTTAGTCCTGGAATTTAGAAAGACTAAGATTTAGTCTCTGGTTTGAGGCAGGAAGCACTGTCTGAAACAACTGCTCTGCTTTTATTTTATCAATATTAGTATTAGTGTTGACTTCTTAGAGGTTTAAATTTGCAACACACCCTACCTTTTACCGGTATATATATTTTTGTCGTGTTATAGATGTGCTATAAGGCATTCAAAGTCTTTTAGGATATGATATATAGTATGAATGAATGAGTGAATGAAAAAATAAATAAAAGCTAAAGAAAATAATTAGGACAGGATATTTGACATAAGGGCTGCCCTCAACAAATATTTGTTGAATGAATGGGTATATGAATGACAATGTTCAGTACCTCACTCTGATATTTCCAAGAAGAGATTATAATGTAATAGCTCCAGAGTCTTGAGATTTTACATATGTATATATTTCATTTAATAAACCTGTGATCAAATGTTCTTCATTTACCAACTGATTTTATTATGACCCAAAGATAGGTCTAAGTTCTGCTAAGCATTCCTGGAATAGCCTGCTATAAATCTTTTTTGATACAAAACATGACTTCATAGATTAATTGCATTTAGTTTGTGTGGGCATTGGTTGGTAGTGATCTTCAGATTTCTGGATTGTCTGTGTGGGGAAGTTAGACTAAAAAGAAATACAACAGAAATGAGGCTTTGAAGAAGCTCACAGACAGCTGACTTTGCAGGTGGGAATTTCCCAAGTTTTTGCAATGAGACATGCATTGTTCTCTAAATTCTGATGAGAAAAGGGTAGTTCTTGGACACGTAATCCCATCTGAAGCACCATTACCATGTTTTTTATATTGTTAGAACTATATTTGGCTATGAGTGACAGAAATTTCCAAATCATAGGGATTTAAGCAAAATGTTCTCCTAAATCTAAGTCCAAGTAGCCCAAGGCTGCTGGAGTGATGTTCCATGGTGTCAAGAACCAGGCTCCTTCTCTCTTGATTGCTTTTGTTCTGAAAAGCATGGCTCCTGTTCCTAAATTTACCTCATAATCCAACATGGCTGCTTCAGCTCCAGTCAGCATTTCTGTATTCTGTCCTGTAAGGAGAAATTTGAAGGACAAGGGCATGCTTCCTTTAAAGACACTTCTTTGATGTTGCACAGCCTACTTCTCCTTGCATTTCTTTGGTCAAATAGTAGATCTGTAGCTATACCTAGCTGCAAGGATGGCTGGGAAATATAGTTTTATTCTGGGAAGTCTTGGGGCTGGGTAGCTAGCATCCACAACTTTTATTTCCATGAGAGAGAAGGAAAGAAAACAGGATGATGAGCCATATATGCCACATCTATTTCTTCTTTACCAAGTGGATTAAGCAGTTCCTAACATCAATGTAACAATTAGGTTGACTTGCCACACTTCCATGAAATTGTCCAGTAAGGAAAAACCAAGCTGAAATGGATTTAGATCATTTATTGCTAAGAGCACAACAGGCAAAATGAGTTTCATGTTTACATTGGGTCCCCTTGACCACCAAATCCCATTGGTGTCAATGCCAGCTCACTTTGCAGGGTGGGAAAGAGTAAATCCAGGTAGGTGCTGATGCATTGGCTCTGTGCCCCAGCTGAGGAACACTGGGTTAGGAAACACTGATCTTATATAGGGGCTTATCACAACTTCCCCTTCCTCCTCTCCAAAAGAGAGACAGTATCTTTACACAGGAATGTAAGCAAATTTTGTCTTGGGAGAGAAGGAGGACCTTATTATCATGGATTATCTTCAGGGATGGAGAAATTCTCTATCATATTGGTCAGGAAACAAATCTGACCAAGGTTGTTTACTGTACAAACCCCTGCCCCCTAATCCTTGGAAAGGTTATCCAAGAAATGCAGACACACTAAGGGAATTACCTCCCAGTATTTCCCATTTCTAAATTCTGCATAAATGCATGGATCTAGTTAAATATTTAAGGGAATACCTCAAACTTTTTGAAACCCATAGGTTTAGTTACTACTCTAATAGTATGTTAAATTCTAACACAGGTTTATTAGGGGACAAGGTGAGGATGTATATCTCAGCACTGTTTGGAGGTGCTAAAAAGTTAGAGACAGCCTAGGTGTCTATGACTGGAGAATTGACATGTCAAATGTGATGGATATACACTATGGAATACTCCATACCAGTAAAAAAAAAAGCAAAAAGTAGATGTACAGTTAGCAGCTTGGCAAGATCCTAAGAACACGTTTGAAAGACAATATGAAATCTGTAGTACATCTATATACTATAATTAACCTATACTACAAAATCACTCATATCCATGAAAAATACATGCATGCACCAAAATATCCTTGTATTTTAAAAACCCAAGGCTAAATAGTAAGCATATTAGAGATGTTGCCTCAGATGAAGGGAATGAAAGTGGGAAGTGAAGATAAAAAGAGAATAAATAAATAAAACAAAAGAGGGGCCTTGGATATTTATGTGCCATGAACTCATAGGTTATGATTAACTCAACCCTTTACATAAGAGGTTAAATGAGAAGGTAATCAGCAGTGGTTGGGAAATCTTCAACTTCCAAATCAGTGAAGGTCAGCTCAGTGAAGGTCAGCTTCAAGTTTACCAGGTTCACAACTGTACATCTTGCAACATCTTCATGGCCTTTGACACTCTCTCAGTGGATTATGGGCTGAATTCTTGGATGCTCCTTCTAGACTTACACTGTCACAATTTTCTTAGGAAACCCCCCCAGTCAGTAACAGCAACACACAGTATTCCATTCACATTAAATAAAAAGAGAGTTTAAAAATTATCTACAAAATGTATGTCACAAAAAATCTCATCTTAAGTGAGGTTTGATCTTAATATATGGATACATTTCACCTTTTCTTTTGCCAGAATAAACATTTTTAAAGAAGCTGTTAGTGTTTTTCTCTGAGGTAGCAGACAATTAAGCAAGCTCTCCTCCCAACCCAGATCTGGGGCATTTGTGTGTGTGTGTGTGTGTGTGTGTGTGTGTGTGTGTGTGTATTAAAAATTTCATTTTTAGCTGGTGTGAGGAGAGAAGAGAAGTGCTATTATTTTATCCTAATAAAATCACTATTTCAAAAAGGAAAGAAAGTATTTAAGAGCCAACACCTTGCAATCAGGTGAAATGTAGTGTGACTTTGGACTACTTATATAAACTTTCTGGGCCTCAGTTTTCTTATTTATAAAGTGGAGATGCATTGTGCATAGGGTTGTTGAGTGAAAAAATGAAATCATGCTTATGGAGAAGTTGGCACAGTGTCTAACACACAGTGCACATGGAAATAAGTAGCTGCTTTTGCTTGCATGTTTACTATATGCCTTTTATATTGCTGGTGGTCACATTCGTTTCATTCCTTAGTATACCAGCAGCATCAAGGGAAGAAATGATGTTTGTAAGGCAATGCTGGGGTAGAGGTAAACTCCTCAATGGATGTCTACCACACCTGAAAAACACTGGAGTCTAGTAAAGGATACAGATTCTCCTGGGGGTGGAAGTCAAGGTCTTGCCCTTTATGTTCAACAACACTGAGCATTCCATTTACTAGAAGAAACATGAATCAGACACCTAGAGACTCTTGGACAGAAATTATATTTAATTATGTCTGTATTCTTAGGAGGCAGTAAAAAACTTGGCACATTAAAGGGACACAAGAAATCCTAAATAACAACCCTTAAAACTCCCATTTTATTTTATTTTTAAGTCTTTGTTGTTGAGAGTATTACAAATGTCCCCCTTTCCCCCCTCCATTGCCTCCCTCCACCTGATCCCTGCCCCACCCCAGGCCTTCACTACCCTATTGTCTCTGTCCATAGGTAATGCATATATGCATATAAGATCTTTAGTTGATCTCTTTCTGCCCCTCCTCCCCTCTTCCCTCTGAGATTCATCAGTGTGTTCCATGTTTCCATGCCTCTGATTCTATTTTATTCATCAGTTTCTTTTGTTCATTAGATTTCTAGTTCATTTATTTTGATTTTTAGATTCACTTGTTGATAGATATATATTTATTATTCATATTTTTTATCTTTATATTTTTCTTCTTCTTCCTCTTCTTAAAGAATACCCTTCAACATTTCATGTAATACTGGTTTGGTGGTGATGAACTCCTTTAGTGTTTTCTTTTCTGTGAAGCTCTTTATCTGACCTTCAATTCTAAATTTTCTGGGTAGAGTAATCTTGGTTGTAGATCCTTGCTATTCATCATTTTGAATGTTTCTTGCCACTCCCTCTGGCCTGCATAGTTTCTGTTGAGCAAACAGCTGACATTAATATGGGTGCTCCCTTGTAGGTAACTAACTGCTTTTCTCTTGCTGCTTTTAAGATTCTCTCTTTGTCTTTAGACATTGGCATTTTAATTATGATGTGTATTGGTGTGGGTTCTTCTTGTTTGGGATTCTCTGTGCTTCCTGAACGTCTAAGTCTATTTCTTTTACCAGGTAGGGAATGTTTTCTGTCATTATTTCTTCAAATAGGTTTTCAATATCTTGCTCACTCTCTTCTCCTTCTGGTTGCCCCCATTATGCGAATGTTGGTATGCTTGACGTTGTCCCAGAGGCTCCTTACACTATCTTCATATTTTTGGATTCTTTCTTCCTTTTGCTCTTCTGATTGGGTGTTTTTTGCTTCCTCATATTCCAAATCATTGATTTGATTCTTGGCATCCACTACTCTACTGTTGAATCCCTATAAAATATTCTTTATTTCAGTTAGTGTATATTTAATTTCTGACTGGTCCTTTTTCATGTCTTTGGTGTTCTCACTAAGGTTTTTGAAATTCTCACTAAGATCCTTGAAAGTCTCACCAAGTCCCTGGAAGTTCTCATTAGGATCCTTGAGCAAACTTATGACCATTGTTTTGAACTCTGTATCTAGTAGTTTGCTTGCTCCCATTTCATTTAGTTCTTTTTCTGCAGATTTCTTCTGTTCTTTTATTTGTGACATGTTTCTTTGTCTCCACATTTTGGCTGCTTTCTTGTATTTGTTTCTGTGTATTAGGTAGAGCTGTTCTGTCTCCTGGAGTGGCCTTGTGTGGTAGGTGTCCGGTAGGATCCAGTGGCTTATCCTCCCCAGTCACCTGAGCTGGGCACTCTAGGTGCATCCCTGTGTGGGCTGTGTGCATATTCTTGTTGTAGTTGAGCCTTGATTACTGTTGGTGTCACTGGGAGAAATTAACCTCCAGGCCAATTGGCTGTAAGGACTAGCTGTGACTACAGTGGAAGAACTGTTTTGCAGGAGACAACCCTATTTAATAGGACTCGTTTCAGTGGGGCTTTGGTGCTTACTGAGCCTGCCCCTTGAGTGTGTCACTTGTGGATATGTAGAGTTGTAATCTGGAATGGTCTAAAGCTGTCCACCAGGTGCACTGGCTCTGGGGCCTCCTGGAAATTGCAAAATCAGCCTGGGGCCACCCAACAGGAGCTATAGAGAGGTCTGCAGATGGCTGCTATTTGTATCAAGCTTGGAAGTGTCAGGTGAGGCCCAGCTGTGAAGCAAGGCAGGCTGATGATATTGCCAAGTCTCGGGCCTTTTACTAATAGGTTTGGGGCATGCTACTGCCAGCTGCTGCTTGCTTGAGCGATTTCAGCAAAGTCTGAAGCCTGAGTAAAACCCTCATTGTAAAGGCAAAGAAGCTGAGGCATGGACTTGACCAAAGGTACACAGCTAATCAGTGGTGGAATCCATTTGTTTTGAATCTCAAATCTGGGACTTTTTTGGGGGGTTGGGGGGGCAGATGCTTGGTCATTCCATCAAATAATTGTGGGAGGGGAGAGGGTGGATTTTTAGAAAACTCTTGTATTGGCTTGTTTTCTCTCAGTCCATTACCCCCTCCTGGGTAAATATTAGGCAGCCACTCAAGGCCTTGATGCCACTGATTTTTCAGATCCTTCCTGAACCTCTGAGTTTGCAGTGTTCTTTTATATGTTGTTTTGCTCCTATTGGCAACAAATGCCTCATCTCAGTTTCTTGATCTGAAAAAAAAGGGGGGAATGACATATTCCTGCCCACTTGAAAGAGTCCACTCTCCAACAGCCACCAACTTACTCCTAGCCCATCCCTTATTTTCTTAGGAGGCTGATCTCCGCCTACCCTTATTTATTTTCTGTCTTCTCCACCCCTTCTAGAAGGGCAGCATGGTGGGGGAGGCAGGGTCCTCTGTTCACTGACTGTATCATTCACTGTTGTATCCCCAATACCTACTGGAATGCAGTACAGATCCTCAATAATTATTTGTGGTCACATACTTTTTATTTATTATTATTTTAAATATATTTTTATTGATTTCAGAAAGGTAGAGGGAGAGATAGAAACATCAATGATGAATCATTGATCAGCTGCCTTCTGCAAGCCCCACACTGAGGATGGAGCCTGCAACCCGGGCATGTACTCTTGGCTATTTATTTATTTATTTATTTATTTATTTTAATTGAATCTATTGGAGTGACATTGGTTAATGAAATTATATAGATTTCTAGTGTACAATTCTATAGTACATCATCTGTCCACTGCATTGTGTGCTCACCACCCCAAGTCAAGTCTGCTTCCATTATCATTTATGCCCCCTTTATTATCTTCTACTTCCTCTCACCCCCATTTTCCTCTGGTAGTCATCATACTGTTATCTGTGTCTATTAGTTTTTTACTTAATCCCTTCACCTTTTTCATCCAGCTCTGTAATTCCCCTCCCCTCTTACAGGTGGCAGTCTGTTCTCTGAGTCTTTTTTTAGTTTGTTAGCTTATGTTGTTCATTAGATTCCACACAGCAATGAAATTATATGGTACTTGTCTTCCTCTGACTAGCTTATTTCACTTGGCAGCATGAAGAAAGTGGAACTGTTTTATGATCCAGCAATCCCACTTCTGGGAATATATCCAAAGAAACCTGAAACACTAACTCAAAAGAACATATGCTCCCCTATGCTCATTGCAACATTATTTACAATAGCCAAGATTTGGAAGCACTCCAGGTGCCCATCAGTAGATGAGTGGGTAAAAAAGCTGTGGTACATTTGCACAATGGAATACTACTCAGCTATTATGAGGGAAGTCTTGCCCTAGCAGGTTGGGCTCAGTGTATAGAGCGCCACCCTGTGGACTAAAAGGGTCCTGGGTTCAATTTCAGTCAAGGGCACATGCCCAGGTTGCGGGCTTGGTCCTCAGGAGGAGGGCATGCAGGAGGCAGCCAATCGATGATTCTCTGTCATCATTGATGTTTCTATCTCTCTCTCCCTCTCCCTTCCTCTCTGAAATCAGTAAAAATATATTTTAAAAAAGAAAATGAAGGAAGTATTACCCTTTACAACAGCATGGATGGACCTGGGGAGTATTATGCTGAGTGACACACTTTGAAATGCTACCTTCCGTTTACTAAGTGTTTAACTATATGGCAAGAACTGTACTAACTGTTTAATGCATTACCTCATTACTCTTATTACGCATATTCTTGAAACACCCTGGCAAGGGGGCTCTGCCATCCTCTTGGGGCAAAGTTAGGTAAATACCTTCAGGACACGTGGCTGGATTTCAATCCAGTTCTCTCTCTCTCTCTTTTACCTTTGCTCTTTAGCAACTGGGCTCAGCATTTCCAGTGTGATCTTGTATGTAGTTCTCTGAAGTCAAAGCCCAGAAAGGCAGTTTGTTCAGTGGTTAATAGAAAAGATTTTTAAAAAAATGTCAATTAGGGATCCTGACTCTGCTTCTGTGAGCAGAGGGCGGGACAAAGGGTTATTTCTTAAAATTGTATCATTAGAATCATCAGTGGTCTCAGGCTTACTCCAATGCAGAGAACCTGCTCCCCTTGCTTCTGAGAGTCCTGGAAAAGCCAAATCTGACTAATGACCAGCTTACATGTGGCCCTGGGCTCCTCCCAGGCAGCTTCCTCCACCCAGGGCGGGCAGCCAAGTCTGGCCTCCTCACACCCTCCAGCCCTGGAGCTCTCTGCGTCAGAACACACCCCCTGGGGCGGTACTGTGGCTGGAGCGCTGCAGGAGACACCTTTGCAAACCGCCCTCTTCTCCCTGATGTCAGGTTAAAAACCTCAGCACCACGTGTTGCTGACAAACCTGCCCGTGACTGACAGCCTAGAGCCAGAGACCTCACTTGCCCGGAGCCAGCATGTCAGCTGTGGTCCTGGAGAACCGAAGAGGCCTGACCAGGAAACTCTCAGACTTTGGCCAGGTGAGCCTCAGCCGCGCAGGGAGGGGGATGCTGGTGTCTCCTACTTCCATAAGCTCACCGCGATGTCTGTTTCCATTTGAAGATGATGAAATTGTCCAGGAAGTCATCAGATAATATAGGTCCTCAACAATTGTTTCCTGGGCAGGACATCAGCCCTGCGTGGCTTTCAGGGGGAAAGAGCACTACTTTAGGAGTTAGGGATCTGGCTTTTAGTAGCCACCAACTAGCTGTGTGTCTTTATTTATTTTAATATATTTTATTGATTTTTTACAGAGAGGAAGGGAGAGGGATAGAGAGTTAGAAACATCGATGAGAGAGAAACATCGATCAGCTGCCTCCTGCACACCTCCTACTGGGGATGTGTCCCCAACCAAGGTACATGCCCTTGACCTGAATCGAACCTAGGACCTCTTGGTCCACAGGCCGATGCTCTATCCTCTGCCTGAGCCAAACCGGTTAGGGCTAGCTGTGTGTCTTTAGACAGGTCACCCTCCCTTTCTGTTGCCTGCTTTTTCTTCTGTACATTGAAGGGGCTGGTCCTTAACGGTCTGGAATGGGAGATGGGGTCCTTCTCCATCTGCTCTTTTGTGATGTTTATAAAATGCTCGCAGGCATCTATTGAAGTGGCAAAATTGTGAGAAATTGCATCCTTTTTTTAATCTTTGGGAGAAAATGGGGCATGAAGAAAGTCTCAGACTTACTCAGACCTGGGGAAGGAGAAAATTAAACAGAGAGGAAAGTGAATAAGTTAGCCTTGGACTTGGAATGTGGGAGAGCCCTAAATGTGATTTGGGGATAAGGTGTTGTCTGATTCTCTGGGATTTGCTGCCTTTCTCTTGAGGTAAACAATTGCATTCTTTTATGATTTACCAGACTCCTGGACTCTCTGGTTCAGAACTAAAGCCCAGCTCAGGGAGCAAACCTAACTCTGCAGACACCTTTCATCAATAGGGTTAGTGAGAACCATCTAGAGAACAGGAAGGTGGAGGGGAGGGGATGAGTGGCTGATGTTTTAGGATAACCAGAGGAGCTGTAGAACTTTTCACTCACGTTTGTTTTGAGTTCTGAGCGGAAGACTTCCTTTGAAAATGTATGCGATGTTTGGAAGACGGGAGAGCTTGGGATTGAAGAGGGATGGTGTGGGAGTCAGACAGTTCCCAGAATAGATCCTGACTTGTCATCCTTTAGTTTCTGGCCACAGACCTCCACAATCATGAGAAGAAGTTAGGGGCAGCGACCTGGAGAGTAAAGCTTTGTTTATAAAGCACTGAGAATAAGATTGAGACCCACAGATCATCACTCTTAATGACTAGAGGTAAAGAGCAGGGTTTAGAACATGCCATGATACCCCCTGCACATTGAAAGCAGGGTATTTAACTTTGCAGAGCCTCACCTTTATTCATTTGAAAAATTTGAATAAAAGTACCCACATCCTAGGGTTGGTGTGAGGATGAAATGAAATAATGTCTATAAAGCACTTAGCACAGTTCCTGAAACAGGAAAGTGCCAGTGGTGTATAGCTGGAATGGGCTTAATTGTTCAACAAAATGTGTCTGGAACATTGGCAGGAGGGACCATCACTGAATCAGGTATAGTGACTGGTATAACTTTGTCAGGGAGCAATGCTGAGCATGAAGTCAGGAGACCTGGGATCTCATCTTTGGGTTAGTGAAGCTATGTATTGGGAAAGCAATGTAATTGGGGTGGGAAGAGGCCCAGTTCTGTGACTGTGAAATTGGGGAGGAGGAGTGTTTGAACTGGAATAGACTTAAGGATTTCATCCAAGTCTGACAGTCTGTGAAAAAGATACAGTTTATGCTTTCATGAAGCTATCAGCTCAGATAAAGACCATACACTGGATGTAATTCTGACATAAGGTTGGAAGGCATACGGTATGGCAAGCACTCCACACATGCAACAAGCAGAACAATTCTGCAAGAGATGTTGACTCACTCGTTCACCCAACAAAGACTTATTGAGCACCTACCACGTGTCAGGCACAACAGAGCTTCTATCCTGGAGAAACTTACATTGTACTGTAGGAGACAGACAATAAAAAAGTTAACCAAATGAACATATAATTTCTTGCAGAGATAAGTGCTGTGAAGAAAAATAGTGCAGGAAATGGAATAGAAGATGAAGGGAACTCAGAAATCACAACTAAGAATGGTGAAGCCAGTGTTCAAAACCAGATTTGACTCTGAGCCTTCCTTCTCCCCTGCATGCTCCTCTACCTCACTGCTTTCTCCTATAGAGAAATGCTGGAATATAGAGGTATAGTGTGTACATGGCAGGATGCTTGCATCTTTCTTGAGTTGTCTTACACGGTAGATACATGTGTGTTTAACCACTCAGGCAATTATGCACCTCTTACTATGGCCCCTCAAAAGCACTAAGAATGAAAAGCAATGCCCCTGGAGTATCCTTGCCAAAGAGTATTATTGCTTGTAATTTGGAAAAGTGTTCTTTTTTTCCATATACAATGAATGTATTTGTTAGACACAACCCAACACAATATATTTCTATTGTTAAATGTATTGCTCAATGATCAAAATACTTTTCTTTCTGGTTCCTAGTAAAGTTCTTTCTCCCAGCCCTATTTCTTCCTACTTAGTTTCTGAGCTTCTCTTGCCTGCTTTTACCCATCCTGGAGGTACCTTTGTTTCTAAGTCAACTCACATGTCTATTGGAAACAAATAAGGGTTGGATTATGAGCCAATAAAAACATATTCTGGAAGAGATTTGGCCAAGGTCCCATGCTGGGTCAATGTAGCAATGTTGAAATTAGTATCTACCCAAGACCACACCATTTCACAAACTTTCGTGAGCTTCCTTTCATTTAAAGTCTCTCAGGCTTTGAAAAGAGGAGCTGTAGTCCCAGTTGAGTCTGCCATTAGGAGGTAGAATAAGAACTTTGGAGTTGTTGGCCCCGAGTTCAAGTCCAGACTTTGCTACTTATGAGCTGGGTGTCTTGGACAGGCCACTTAACCTTGCTGAATTTATTTCTTTATTTGTAAAACTACTTCATGGGGCTACTGTGGAAACATGTAAACTCTTAGAATAGTGCTAGTTGCTGCCAATAATGAAGCTTATTAACTATGAAAAGTACCAAGTATGGTTCCTGGCCCACAGTGGGAACTCAGTCAATATTAATTTTACTAACACTAAAGAGTAGTGACTTATCATATGGCAAATGTAAATTTGCAGACACATTGGAGAAAAGTCATAATTTTTTAAAAAATAGGCTGTATATTTTTATCAGTGATTTTAAAATATTTCATGGTTAAGTAACAATCTGCGATGCTTTTGAAAATGCAGATTCTAAGATCCTACCCAAGATATCCTGATTTGATTGGTTTGGGAGGGACCCAGGGATCTGCATTTGAATAAGGAATCACCAGGTAATTCTGGAGTGGAGATCCAAGGAACACTCACTGAGAAGCCCTGATTTAGAAATTGTGTGGGGAGAATGGAGAAAGTAAAAGAGGCACAGGAACAGGTGAGGAGTGGTATTGAGTAACTGGTGATTAGATCAGAGAGGAGCTCTTTGTAAGAAACCTAGGTCTTAAGATGGACCTTATGTTCATAGCAGAGTTAATTGTATAGAATGACTGATAATTAGGATCCAGAGTTCTCGACCTGGGACCACTACCTGTGTGACCTCAGGTGAGTCACTTCCTTTAGCCCATAGTTTCTCTATCTGAAAAATGAGGGTTTGAACTAGATGAACTCTAAAGCCAAGTCTAGCTCTGTGAGTCAAATTCAAGTTCCTCATGGGCATCAGAAGCCAAAGCAATGCACAGAATGAAGAGGGATTGTTTCTAAGAGAAGCGAGACCCAAGAGGGCTTTTGGGGAAGGGTGAGCTGTTTGAAAGAGGGAGAGAGAGGAGTGCAGTGGATTTACCCCAATGAGGAGTTGAAAGGGCAAGGAGGAAACCAGTTGGATGGTGGGGAGGTTCTTGTGGGTGATCCTTAGGAGGCCCTTGACTCTCAGAAGGAAGTATTTTATCCCACTGGCCATCAGGGGGCTCTAAAGAACTGAGTAGGAAAAGGACATGAGCAAAATTATTTGGGTTGGATCTATGAGGATCACTAAGAGCTGGATTAGTGCGCTGGCAGTAGGAACAAAAGAAGGACCTGGCCCTGAGAGCTATGTCTGCAGAAGGTCAGATTGGTCTTGGTGGTTGGCTGAACATGCACAGGAGTGGGAAGGGGGTGGTGCTGGAATTTTGAGCACGGTACATACATGTCTGAATCGAGAGGTGACATCTGTGGAGATGTATCAGTAATATGTCCCTTTTCTTGGAGGCCAACAGGATAAGAGAATGTTGCCAAGGGAACTAGAAACAGGGACACCCTTTGTCATTTCAAGGAAATCAGAAAGGACTAAGGGCTCAGTGTTCTCTGGTGGGAAGAAGACTGCTGTCAGAAACTCATCTGCATATCTTTGGCAGGGCTTAGAGGAGGGAGAAGGTGGGATAGAGTCTGCTGTAAATCCGGATTCATAGATAGTATTCTGGGTTACATAACAATGGGTAAATTACTTAATTTCTCTAAACCTTAATTTTGTCCTCAGTAAAAGGAGGCACTTGGAAATTAATAAACCTACCTTCTAGATCAAGCATGTCAAACCCAAAGACTAACACGGGCCAAATAAACAAGGTTTATGTTTATGTGGGCCGCAAAAAAAACAAAAGCTTCAATTTTCATAGAACATAGGTTTATTTCGATAGAGACATGCTGAATACAAAGGGCTGAAATAAATGAGTAATAGTTAACATAAAATAATAGAACATTTTAATAAAAATTAATATTTTTTCTGGAATATTAACTTACCAGAAACTGAATAACTGCACAAATTAATAAGCGCAATGCAAATAAACCTATTTTTCTTGTTTTCCGAAAGCAAAATATTTCCCCTATTTTTCTTTTCCGAAAGCAAAATATTTCCTGTTGTGCACGCCAAACAAGTCAGCCCAAGACTAATGACGTGGCAATCAGCTGCTAAAATATATGCTGCTAGTATTAGTAGAAAGAAATGGTGCGCCTGCGCGTAAGGCGGGTAATGGAAATGAATGCAACATGATTATAGTAATCAGTCATTAGAGAACATTGTAGTTTGTTATTAATAATTATGTATAACAAAATATTTTAAAAGTTAAGTTACAAAATTTTTATTAAAATGTTTCTTACATACCGTTATATTGGCTGGGCCGCAAAAAATATTCGTTGTGGGCCGCATGTGACCCGAGGACCGTGAGTTTGACATGCTTGTCCTAGATTGTTACAAGAATTAAATGAGATCATCCAAATGCCTGTGACATTATAGGATCTTAATAAATGATGGATTAAAAATTTTTAAGAAAGACTACATTATGCTCCATATAAAGATATATAACAGTTCAGTCTTCTAATTCATTTGAAACTCCTAATCACACTTGCTCTGTTTCAGATAAGGTTCTGGGGAAATCTATTTTCTGAATTAAAAGAAGTTTGTCCTAAGGGTCATTGGTGTTTACGCAGGGCTTATTACACCCACTCATTGATAGACCCTGTCCAACACAGGGTCTATCCATTGAGATAATGTAACATCCATTCCACTAATTTCTTTAATCTGCTTATAAGAGAGTAATTTTCTGTACATTTTTTCCTAGTTTTAGGTACATGCTATTTATTTGTGGGCACACATGGAACTTTATATATTATTATAAAACTAATGTAAAAAATTTCAGCACTTTCTGGACTGCCAATCCTAATCCCACCCTAATTTGCTATCACATGCATGTAGAAAGTGCTAGATCCTTGACATGCTTTGCTGTTTTGTTTAAGACATCCACCTTCCAGTGGGTTATTTGTGTACTTTTATGTATCTGGTAACTTTTTTTATAGTTGTATATCGAAGATCCCAGTATACAAGAACAAGTTAATGCTTCCCTGAGAGCTTTGCCAAAGGCCAAGAAGTCATTCTCATGTATTTAAAATATTATCATCATTTTTATAGACTCCTCTTAATATTCTATTTGAATTACTTTATCTTTTCTTTTTTCATCATCTGAACAATACTTAGACAGGGCTTGTTATTAGCATAATTTTACAGATGAAGAAACTATGAAGGCTAAATGATTTGCCCAAAGTAGTTCAACTGAGAGAATCCTAACCCACATCTTCAGACTCAAAATTCTGTGTGTTCTGTTTTTAGGACTTTCCACCCTATATTTTTCAATGTTTTCCTGGGACACTTTTTGAACCAGCTCTAAGCATTTATTTTTTTAATTTATTTTTTTAGTTATTTGGTTTGTTGTGTGTCTATTCAACCAAATTTTGAGTTTCTTCATCTTTGAATCTCTGAGCCCTATTACCTGGCACTTGGCTGGTGCTCATTAAAAGGTACTGGATCTACAGGGTGACTGGTGACACCAGTGAATAACTGAAGCTTCTAAAGTTGAAATCTGACCTAGGAGTATTATTGAAAATATCACTGACCTTGACTTATTTCCCATCACATTATATACTTCTCTATAGAATCTATATATTCCAAGGTTTAACTAGATAAAAGAGTTCCTGATGGTCTCCTCCCTGGAGGTTTCACAGAAATGAGTTGCTAAGCCATGGAAAGCATTTTAACCAAGTATGTTTAATTCTGTAGGAAACAAGCTATATTGAAAACAACTCCAATGAAAATGATGCCGTATCACTGATTTTCTCACTCAAAGAAGAAGTTGGCGCACTAGCCAAAGTCTTGCGCTTATTTGAGGTAAGAGCATTATTCATTTCTGCCTGGGATAGTGGCATAGCTGACTTCTGTGTAATTTTCTAGTTGGGTGCAGTGAACATAGGATAGAATCTGGCAGACTTGCTTTTCAGCTTAGGCTTTTGCATTAACCAACTGTGACTTTAATTAAGTTGTTCTTCTCTCTGAGCCTCAGTTTCTGTATTCATAGTTAGAGTCATTCAGAATCCTGGTTGCACATCAAGGAAACCAGCCCTGGCCTTAGACTTCTTTTTATCAAACTTTTCTTGAATTAATTACCATCTTCTCAATGTTTTTGCTTTTTTTATAATTTTTAAAATATATTTTATTGATTTTTACAGAGAGGAAGGGAGAGAGATAGAGAGTTAGAAACATCGATGAGAGAGAAACATTGATCAGCTACCTCCTGCACACCCCCTACTGGGGATGTGCCTGCAACCAAGGTACATGCCCTTGACCGGAATCGAACCTGGGACCCTTCAGTCCGCAGGCCAACGCTCTATCCACTGAGGCAAACCAGTTAGGGCTCAATGTTTTTGCTTTTAACAGTAGCACTTGTTTGCCTTCAGGGTATACATTTCTCTCTGGCCCTGAGGATGGTTTCTTCAGGCAGGGAACCTTGGCTTAGTCATCTTACATCCTCTACACACCCAAATTTTAATATATTAAGTGATTCATTAAGAATGAAATTAAATTTAAATATAAGCAAAGGAAATCAGACTTTTCTTTTACTCTTTGCCCTGGATTTTAAGAAGGAATATTTTTGAACCAATTAAGTTTTACCCTGAGTTCTTTAATAAAATGAAATCTGGTGATTGAATATGTAAATAAATGGAGAAGAGACAAAACTCCCATGGAGAAGAATTCCAAATAATTTAAGTAGATATTCTACTCAGAGACAAGAACCAACCCCCGCCCCTTCTTCAGTGTGGATGGCACAGAGTGACTTTCTTCCATTGAAAATAATATGAGATGAGGGAAGAGTAACTTTTCTGTGGAGAACCCAACAAGGAGTAGCTCAGCCAGGTGATCAAGGTCAAAATCAATAGTGACAAGTCATATCGATAATGATGAGAATGGCACTTTGCCTCTGCAGTCTTCCTCCCCAAACCCATAACCACAGTCTAACCATGAGAAAAACATCTGACAAATTTTAGTTAAGGGACAATATATAAAATACCTGATCCATAACTCCTTAAAACTCAAGGTCATAAAAAACAAGAAATACCTGAGAAATTGTTATAGCCAAGAGGAACCTTAAGGGACATACTGACTATATGTAATATAGTGGTCTGAATGGGATCCTAGAACAGAAAAAAGACATTAGATATAAACTAAGGAAATTCAAATGCAGTAATATCTTTAGTTTATGACAATGTACTAATATTGGTTTATTAATATTTCACCACCAATATAAGATGTGAACAATAGGGAAACTGGGTGCAGAGTACGTTGGGATTTTCAGCAGTATTCTCTCAGTTTTTCTGTCAATCTGAAATTTATCTAAAAATAGTTAATTAAAAAATTAAACTTGACTATGAAAAAAGAGGGGTGGGATGGGAAATGTCAGTTCTCAAGCAATGGTTGGAGAAGAGAGGCAAGGTACTTTCTGAATGACAAACAGTTTATAAAAATAATGTATCTGTAAAATTCTCCTTTGTAATAATTTAGCCCTTGTATTATTCAGTCAATCAAATCAGCATTTTCCCCTTGAGAGGTCAGGCAGTAGAGTTAATAAATTAAATAATAGTAAATTAATAGGATGTTTTCAACTTAATAAATAAACCACAAGTAACTAAATTACCCAGACTGGATGAAATGTACCCAAGGAGTGTGTGTGTGTGTGTATGTGTGCACTCTGGGTAAACTTTTTAAAATTAAATTCATTGGGTGACATCGGTTACTAACATTACATAAGCCTCAAATATGCTATTCCACAACACATCATCTGTGTATTGCATTGTGTGCTCACCATTTGGGTGAACTTTTTAAAGCATTATCCCCAAATTTTAATTGCCCTGGTCAAGAAGTGATGTTATTAGACCCATTTACAGAGGAGGTCACAGAGGTTACTGTCCTGGGTGATTAATAAAAGGGTTGGTGTTAGTATGTATTGATTTTTTCCCCAGATGTATTTCAGAAACTGCCCTAAACATTGTATAAGCCAGCATACCTTCTGCTTCTCCTTACCAGCCTGGAAAATGCAGAGTTAAGTTATAATTATTCAAAGTGCCAAGGCAAGGAGGAAAATCTCATTCTAGCGGGTGTGGAACCACATTAGGTGGTAAGCCAGGCTTGATTTGGTCCTCATTCAACTTGGTGAAGAAGGTATTACTCCATTTTTTGAATGAGGAAACTGACATTCTGCGAGGCGACCACACAGCAAAGGTGTGGTAGAGATGGGGCTGAGCTCAGGTTCCGAGGCCCACAAGCTCTCTCTGAACTGCCAAATACAGCTCTCCCTGTACATCTGAAGCATCTATGGAGTTTTTCAAATGTGCAAATATTCTGGCCCCGTCCTCCTATTCTCTGGGGGCAGGAGGATCTGTTACAGGTATTCTTTCTTTCTTTTTTTCCAAATTGAAAAATGTGTCAAAATACAAGAAAAATAATTGTCCATAATTCCACCATCTACCATAAACCACTGTCAGCATGTGGACATATTCACTTTCATTTTTTCTCATGTATGATTATGGTTTCCAAAATTACAAATTGACATATTGTTCTTTAAAAATAGAGAACATTCAAGATATAGCTATAGTTCTTTCTATAGTCCTTCAATCGTGTCATCCTGCAAATGTCCAGGCCACAGCATTATTATTATATTTTTAAAATATGTTTTTATTGATTTTTAGAGAGAGAGAAAGGGGAAGGGAAAGAGAGATAGAAACATTGATGAGAGAGGAACATCATCAATTGGCTGCCTCCTGCACTCCCCGCACTGGGGATTGAGCCCGCAACCCGGGCATGTGCCCTGACCACGAATCGAATTGGTGACTTCTTGGTTCCTGGGTTGACACAACCACTGAGCCACAACGGCTGGCCTAGGCAACATTTTTATCAGTTTAGCATATTTCCTTCCAGTCCTTTAAAAAGCTTTATTGATATTGACAGGTCCCATGCTTTGCACATTGTTCTGAAACCTCTTTGTGTCAGTTCAGTAGAGTGGTCAAGGGCGTGGACTCTGGGAGACGGTGCTGTGGCTTTGGGAGAGCTGTTTGATTTTCCTGTGCTTCAGTTCCTTATCTGTAAAATGGGAATAGGATAGTGTCTGATTTAAAGGGTAGTTGTGCGGATTAAATATTAATGCCTGTAAAACCCTCAGAGCAGTTACATATTAAGTGTTCAGTAAGAATTGCTATATAGTTTTTTTCTGAATGCAATGTTTTTGAGATACAACCTTTAAGCTCTTAATATGTACTCCATGCGGTGGAAGCTTTCTTAGCCCCCATTCACCAGGAGCACATACGAGACATCCTAGCTCCTCAAACAGAAAGCGAGGTCTGCAGGGGAGGGCAAACTTCTCCCAGCGTGCGAGGTTTCATTCCCTTCCTGAGAGCCCATATTTTCCTTAGATGATTAGCACCAAAGCCACCATCCCATGAAGAGACGATGTTGCCTGCCAATGGGCCTGTGGCTTTGTAGACCTCAGCTAGTAACATCAGAATGCAACACAACTCGTTTGATGTTTATAACAGAGACACACAGGTGCTGTGTTTGCATGTGCTGGGTGGGTGGTGGGAGTAAAGAAGCAAATGTTTTAGTGAATTGGGGCCACAAGACTAGGAATATACCAAAAACTGTACCTGCTAACCTACCAATGCCCCATTGTCCTCAGGGACTTGTTCTGCCAATTCTTTATGCATTTATTTTAAACATTTTCCCTAGCTCTCTATTTTTTTAGCCTCTACTACTTCATGTCCCATACCTTCTTAACAACAAAAAAAGTCTCCTGCGAGACTTTACTGCAAGTGGTTAATGGGCTATAAAATTAGAAGCAGGCTCCTTGGGGAAGCTGCACAGAAGCGGTCTCTCCCCCTCATTCCCCCCGCCACTAGCCCTCTGCTAATCACCGCACTGTGTATTCCCTAGGGAAGGGAACAAGCAAATCAGCAGATATGCAGAGCTCTTAAGTGACGGGTATGCCCCATTAGCATCATATAATTGATGGAGACACAGAGGCTCAGGCGAAGCAAGCTGCCCAGGGCTAGACACTGGGAGCTAAACATTGCTTCAGACTTCCCCCTCCTTTTTCACAGTAGACTGGTCTTTTGGAAACAAATGGGAAAGGCACAAGCTATGTTAGTCACATTCACTTCCTACACTCTATCTACCTCTGCCTAGACGACCCACAATTTCCCCTCATCAGATATTCAGTGGGCTCATACTCTCTCCTGTATGCATTCAGCTTATATATATGCATCTCCTGTTTCCAGACCCTATATAGGTGCTGTGGAGACTGGGATGAGCCAGACAGACATTCTCTGTCGCTATAGACCTTGGAAGAGGTTGGGGTTCCACAAGCTTCCTTAACCCAGACTTGAGATAGAGTTGGTCAGGGGAGGCTTCTTGCAGGCATAATGTTTAAGCTGAAACATGAAGGGAGGTGGTCCAGGGGAGAGGCAGAGGGAAGTAAATTCCAAAACAAAGAAACAAATGACTTGAAGTAAGAGAATAAACAGGGGATCTGGCCATGAAATCCTCAAATCCTTGGCCCTTTGCCCACCTCATATTCCTGGGGACAAAGGCCGGGTGGCAGGGGGCATCCAGACAGGCAATGTTTATTACTCTACAGTTTGGACTTTGAGGCCTGCCCGTGACCCCTGGGCCTGGTGAGCAGGACAGGATTGAGAGCAAATCACGAGGGTTGCTTTTACCCCACCCTGACCTTAGATCCAGGGCAGCTGTGAACAGGAAAATGCTTACGGGAAACATTTCTTTTTTAATAAAAATAAGAACTTTGAGTCCCACTAGTGGAGAAAAGTTTTTAGAATCCAGATGATTTTCATTTTATTTAAATCCCCAAATATAGGCAATGATATAAAGAACACCCATGTAACTCACTTCCTGCCTAAGAAATAAAACACTGTATGAATGACTAATGTCCTTGGGTATCCCTTCCTCCTGCACTCCCTCCTGAGAGGTAGCTGTGAATTTAAATTTTATGCATATGATTCCCATGCATGTTTTATACTTTGTTCTATATAGACAAGCATTAGTGATGCATGGCATCGTTTTGCAAGCTTTAATCTTCATAACATTGTAACTCTCCTGCAGCTCTCTTTCTTGAGGAGAGGGTGGTGAGCATTGTTTTGGAGATTTGCTCACACAGTTCTTGCTCATTCCTTTCCCCTCTATCTATTCTTTTGTGTGGTTCTATTTATTCACTTCCTGTTGATGGATACCTAGGTGGCTTCCATGGTTTGTCCACACAAATGGTGCTGCACTAAACATTTCGTGCAGGTCTGATGTCCTATTTATTGAAGGGAAGAGCCTCAAATGGAAAACAGGTACTGTTTTTAGCTGCTGAACAGTTCAGAGCTGGACACACTTGAGAAATAGGAACAGAGAACTTACTTTTCCCACTTCTGTTATGAAGTTAGTTTAGACAGCGCTGTGGCCCATTGACAGCACACACGATTGCTTTTCGGTGGCCTGGACTGGAACAGACCACACCACGGTGCCTTTTTGATCAGATCGCTCTGGTGGCAAGAAAAGGTATAGAAAGAGGAATGTAAGAAAAAGAAAGGCCTTTTTCTCTAAAGCCTTGAGAAGATCCTGGATGAAGCTGCTACCCCAGCTCTCCCCAGGAAGGGGTCTCCTCCAAGTTGGACACAACCCCAATTACATGGAGGGGAGGGTGGAGAAGAAACAATCTAACAAAAAGGGTGAAGACTCAGGGAAGAAAAGGCCAAAAGATTTCAAGGGACACTTCCAAAGGAAGCAAGAGTAGAATCCCAAAAGATAGTCTCTGGGGTGTGAATCCTACTGAAAGTCCAGCGTGAATCTGCTCAAGAGCTCTCCTCCAAGGTAGAGTGTGTGTGGGGTGGGGAGTGGGGGGAGTAATCTTGAGCCCCCTCTAGAAATGAATTGTGTTTATATTTTTCTGAATATTTTCGGTTTCCTGTTAATCCCAGTGGGTTGAATTTCTAGACTCTTGATCAATTGGGGCTGTTGTGGGCCTTCTCACAAGAGGAGACCAGTGAAATACATAAGAAGCCCTGTCTGCACCTCCATGCAATTTCTTCTCAATCTTTGTAACTATCATTTCTCACAGAGCCTCTGGATCGTTCCTGCCCTTGCCCCATTACAGTCTATTCATAAAACAGTTGCCAGAATGTTCCTTTTAAAACATGAGTCAAAGGATGTCTCCTCTTCCAGATTACCTCCCTTAGCTTCTTCCATCACTTGGAGTGCAAACCAAACTTCAGGTAATGGCCAAAAATGCCTTACGTGGTCTATTCCCTGTTACTTCTCTTCCTCATTTCCTAGCGCCCTCCCTCTTGCTCACTCTGCCCTAGTCAGCACTGGCCTCCTTGATGGCTCTCAGTCATATTGGACATTATCTTAGCCCAGGGCCTTTGCAGTTACTGTTCCCTCATGCCTTCCTCCCTCACTGACTTCAGGTCGATGCTACATGTCACCTGTTTATTTTTTGAGGACTTCCTGACCACACTGTTTAAAATGGCACCTCCATTGCACCCCTGGGATAACTTACCCCTCTTTTCTGCTTTATTTTCCCCCATCCCATCTGAAGATGATTATTAGTTATTCATGACAGTTATTATTTGTCTCTTCCTTCAAGAATGTCAGCTTCAGGAGGGCAGGGATTCTTCCTGCCCTGTTCCCTATTGTACCCCAATGGTTGGCCCATGGAAAGTATTTGACTGGATGAGCTATTGGAAGTTTCCGTTTGTTTGCTTGAGACCAATGACTTGGGACATTCTTTGTGAATGTCTTTGATGTGACCTCTGAGATAGGCAGGGCATAACTTCACTTACGTGTACTCTCAGGCAGCAGCAGGTAGTGTGGTCCAAGAAGTTCTTGCTTCCAGTCTGGTCTCCTCTGAAAACATGCTCAGCTCTTCCTTCTCTTTTCTGAAACATGTTCCAGGGAAAGGAGCTGAGGAAAGAGCTGAAACAGAATATGTTTTGATGTCCAGGGAAATGTGTATCCTACCACAATGAGACAGGCAGAGTACAATGAGTTCTTACTGAATACCTATGAAGGCAGCCAACATAATACTTTCTCTCTTTCTAATTCTCACTAAGCTGTCAGGTAACATTATTATCTTTATTTCAAATATGATCAAACAAAAGCTTGATGCATTTCATTCTAGTCTTTTGTTGGCCTGGGCATCATTTTTTAAAAAAAATTGTTAATTATCACATACCTATATCCATCGTAAGTATTTTCCCAAGGGGTTGTCATTATAACCCTGTAAGAAATAAAGTGAATTTTTCATTATAAAAGTCAGAAACATTGTTTTAGAAAAGTTGAACTATGATAAAAATGAAAATAGAAAGAAGGAAACAAAATCATCTATAGGCCCATGATCTGAAGACCACCAATCATGCAATGGCCACTGACACTTTATTTTATATAAGATGTTGTTGTGACTTGCTTTTTAATAGTTGTGTCCTCTCTACTGAGTGATTACATTATAGTCTACCTACCCATTCCCCTATTGTGGGAATTTAGTTAGTTTACACACTTAGGTAAAGTATGTCCCCATAAGTGAAGTCTCTAGAATAGCACAAACTGAATTTGGGGTACAAATTGTTTTATGGCTCTTCCTAGAGGCAGTGCTGTTGCCAGGGGTGTGGTGTGGGTGGTGAGTACTAACAGCCTATGATCAGCCTTCCAGCCCTTCCTCCCCCTAACTGCCCCCCCCCCCACCACCTCTGTCCTCCTTAGTCAGCAGGTAAGCTTGCCAGAGGTGTGGCCTGTCCTGGCTATTGGCGTTGCTGTGTTCTCTGCTCTCCAAATGTCAGGGATTGGTTCTTTCTTCCTTTTGAAGTTTCAACTTACGTAAATAGCCGGTGGGACTCACCCACTCTTTTTCTTTCTGAGCCAAGAAGGATGACAATATTCTTTTCTTTGTTTAGGAAGTTACCTCTGTTTGCTTAGAAAGCTTCAAAGCGGCCGAAACCGGTTTGGCTCAGTGGATAGAGCGTCAGCCTGCGGACTGAAAGGTCCCAGGAAAAAATATATTTAAAAAAAAAAAAGAAAGCTTCAAAGCAACTGCTATCTCTCTGGCTTTCCCTCCTCCACCTTCTCTCTCTCTGGTCCATGTCCTCACATTGGGTAACCTGGGGTCATCATCGGGGCTGTATCCTCTGCAACTGGTGCCCACAGATAACCACCCCATCACCATGACTCTGAAGTCAGAAAAAATGAGCCCGTCTCCTACCACTTTTGGAAAAACCTCTTCATCTTTGATTTCACTCTCTATTTCTCCTTTAACCTTCTCAAAGGGTTGTGGGGACGATCACAGAAAATAATTCTAAACTGTGAAGTGACATTCAAAGTGAAAAATGTATTCATATTGTAATTATTCATGTTCTCTTTACCTGCCATTAACCATTAAGGGAAAAAATACTTCTTGAATGACAAAGTTGATTAATTTTGTGTTTTGAAGTTGTTGAGTTATTCAAGTTAAACATTATTTTTTCAGGGTATATTGTCTATTTAAATGTTTGGGGTAACCCCAGTTATTTGCTTCTTTTAAAAAATATTTTTATTGATTTCAGAGAGGAAGGGAGAGGGAGAGAGATAGAAACATCAATGATGAGAGAGAATCATAGATCAGCTGCCTCCTGCATGCTTCCTACTGGGGATTGAGCCCGCAACTCAGGCATGTGCCCTGACTGGGAATCGAACTGTGACCTCATGGTTCATAGGTCGACACTCCACCACTGAGCCACACTGGCTGGGCTATTTGCTTATTTTAATAAAGGGTAGAGGGTGCCCCTTGGTTGTCTTTATAATGAGCAGCGCTCTCAATGCAATCACCGACTTTCTGAACAAGTAGCAGATAACTTGCCATGCATTAAAATTTCACAGCAATTTAAGTAACTTTTTAATTACAAATTCATAATAGCGAAATCTCACCAGCTAAAGACATTGAATTTGAGTAGGTATATCAAGCAATTATTATTTTTGTGGCATTTAATACAAGCAGCCTCTCCCCTTCTCAAAAAGCCTCATGTGTCCTGTCCTGTCCTGTTAAATACTGCATTATGTTTGTGTTTATATCCCTATAACTTGAATGGAAGCTTTTATAAAGAGAAGTACCTTTGTTTTGTTCACTGATGTAGCCCAACCACCTAGAAGAGTAATGGGTATTGGTAGACGCTGCCTACACATTTGTTGTATATTTGAATAAACATGTGAGCAGTAATTACACTAAATAATTTTTACTGAGCATTTACCATGTACCTGGCAGTGTACATGTATCATTTCACCCAATGTTCCCAATAAATATATGAAGCAGGTGTCACTTTTATCACCAAATTACAGATGTGGAAACTGAAGGTTAGAAACATAAAGTAAATTGTTTCAGGTCTCATAGCCAATATAATTGAGAACTTGGATTTAAACCCAATTAGCTTGACTCCTATGGACCATGTTCAAGCAGAAAAATGTTGCTTCTGTATTATCTATTTATTGAAATATTATTATTGAGATTCCATGGGATTTCATTTGGGAAAGGGAGTTTTCCTATGTAAATATTTTTGGCAAACACTGTCCTAGACATTCGAACCAAATCAACATCTATGGTTGCAACTCTAGGCCTTGAGCAGATTTCCATGTGGTTAAATTCTGCAGTATTGGAACTATATCCTCACCTCTTGCCATTTGTTATTGGGTTTTGAAAAAAAAAAAGAAAATAGACAACTTGTGCGACTTCAAGGACTTTCTTCTACTCTGATTTGGAAAATCCTATTCGCCATCTGTCTGCATTTCCTTGTGCGGTGTGTTCTGCTCTGGTTTGGTGTGTTTGGTATGTTTGGTCTGCGTTCATGACAACTGTCCTCTTCACATGCCCAATTCTGTTTTCTAGGAGAATGAAATAAATCTGACCCACATTGAATCCAGACCTTCGCGCTTAAAGAAAGATGAGTATGAAATCTTCACCAGTCTGGACAAGAGCAGCATGCCTACTCTGGCCAACATCATTAAGATCTTGAAGCATGAAATTGGTGCCACTGTGCATGAGCTTTCCCGAGAGAAGAAGAAAGACACAGGTAAGAAAGAGAGGAATTTTGAAACCCTAGTTACTCTATATTCTGTTTATAATCATATCTACCCTGGAAGACTATTGGGGGTTTAAGCGAGAGGATGTAGGCTAGGGATCTAGACGAGAGCCTAGCATATTTTGGACATTTAGTAAATGTTAGTTCTTTCCCCGCTTCCTCCGGAGAACTATTTTTTATATTAATTGTTTTCTTTCTGCTGCTGAGATTTTTATATATTTTTCATTCTTGAGTTGGGTTGTCATGCTCTTCATCTCCTATCTCTAGAGGGAGGATGGTTAGGGTGTCGAGGGTGCTTTTTATGTAAACACAACTTCAAGACAAATTCCATGGTCATCTCCATTCCCACCAGAGGGCTGTTCCCACATCCTTGTCATAGTATGTAGATTCTGTAGCTGGCAACTGCCTGCCCTTGTCCTAGGGCTTTCATTTCTTTATCTGTCTTTTTCTCTAGATTATGAGCTTCCTATAGGAGGAGGGAGTATTTTTTAAAAAAATATTTATATTCTATGAATTTAGCCAGTGCTTAGAACACAAGTGCTGAGCAAATATTTGGGAGTGAATGATTAAATCCAGGAGTTGTCAAGACTTGCCCTGTCTCCTTATTGACTTATTGAAGTGCTGCCCATTGATGACCTCTGAACAATAAGTCAACAAAGTAGGGCTATAAAGTTGGGCTTGAACAGACTTTAGTTCAAGTCCTACCTCTTCCACTTAAAGACTTTGAGACCCCTGGCAAGTCCCTTTCACTGCTCTGACCTCAATTTTTCAGGGGGTTTCTGTGAGGGTTAAATGAGATCATACATATACTGCCTGTCTGGTGAATGATAGTATGTGGTTGTTGTTACCATTATGTGTATTCTAAAAGGAATACAGAGGAACATTGTGATTGCTTTCAGGATACAGAACATCTTCAGATAAACTATCCTATATAATAAAAGGGTAATAAGCAAATTGACCCTAATGGAGGAACGACTGGGAACAACTGGTCGCTATGATGCGCACTGACCACCAGGGGGCAGGTGATCAATGCAGGAACTGCCCCCTGGTAGTCATTGTGCTTCCACAGGGGGAGCTCCGCTCAGCCACAAGCTGGGCTGATGGCTGCAAGCGCAGCAGTGGTGGCGGGAGCCTCTCCTGCCTCCTCAGCAGCGCTAAGTATGTCCAACTGATGAGGAGTGGGCATAAGCCAGCAGATGGACATCCCCCGAGGGGTCCTGGACTGTGAGAGGGTGCAGGCTTGGCTGAGGGATCCCCCCTCCCAAGTGCATGAATTTTCATGCATTGGGCCTCTAGTGTTTAATAATGTTTTATTTTTTAGAGCAGGTTCATGCTTACGGGAAAATTGGGCAGGAAGTACAGAGAGTTCTCACATGTTCTCTTTCTCCCCCCCCCCTCCACCTCAGTTTCTTCTGTTATTAACATCTTGCATTACTGTGCTAAATTTTTAATAATTGATGAGCTGTAGTGATACAATATTGATAACTAAAGTCCATAGTTTATGTTAGAGATCATGCTTTGTATTGTACAATTCTTTTGGTTTTGACAGATGCAGATAATGACATGGTGATCAACAATGGTGGATAGTGTCATGTATCCATCATTCCAGGTTCATGCAGTTGATTTAACTGCCCCCCAAATACCCCATGCTCCACTGATTCTTCTCTACTTCTTCACTTGATCCCTTTGGAAACAATTGATCTTTTACTGTCTCTGTGATTCTGACTTTTCTAGAATGGCATATAGTTGGAATCAGAGTATGTGGTGGTTTCTTTCACTTAGCAACATATATTTAATTTCTTTATATCTTTTTGTGACTCAATGGCTCATTTCCTTTTTTTAAAAAAATATATTTTATTGATTCTTTACAGAGAGGAAGGGAGAGGGATAGAGAGTTAGAAACATCAATCAGCTGCCTCCTGCATACCCCCCCACTGGGGGTGGGCCTGAAACCAAGGTACATGCCCTTGACTGGAATCAAACCCAGGACCCTTGAGTCCGCAGGCTGATGCTCTATCCACTGAGCCAAACCAGTCAGGGCTCATTTCCTTTTATTGCTGAATAATGTTCAATTGTATGGATGTACCATATTTGGTTTATCCATTCACCAATCAAAGGACATTTTGGTTGCGTCCGAGTTGTGATGATTATTAATAAAGCTGTTATAAACATTCATGGGCAGGTTTTTATGTGGACCTGAGTTCTCAGTTCATTTGGGTAAATACGTAGGAGTACAATTGCTGAGAAGAACTAGTTTTTCTAAATAACTGAAAAAAAATTCTATTGTACAATCAAAAGTTTTTTGTAAAAACACTGAAGAGTTTAAGTCAAGAGGATTTCGGGCTCTGTCACTGAAAATAGCATTTTAATAGGCAGAGATGCTTTAAAATGAAACAAGACCCGCCTCTTAGCACAGGCCATTGACACAGTTTTTATAAGATGCCTCCAAGGCATTCCTAGGAGATCTCTACTCCTTCTCTGCCCTCATCCTCCTGTGGCTATCACACAAGCAAGTCCATCCAGGGCTCTGCCCTTGCCGAGGGTGGTCATCATGCTCACGGGCTCAGGTCACGGGGGGAGGGCACTTGGAATTCTTCCTCGGATCCACCCTGTCTGCCTGCCTCCCCCTTCCACCTTCCAAGCTGCTTCCCTGATGATCATCTCCTTTTGCTTTTCCGGCCACCTGCTCCCAACAGGAGTGCAGGCTCTCAGGACAAAGGCCCTGCTGGACCCGGGGCCAAGCTCTGCCTCTGCTTGGAGCAGGTGGAGGCCTGGCCAGCTGCGGCCCTGGGGTAGGAAATCAAAGCAATTGACAGGCAGGCACAGGGCCCCTTGGGGAGCCAGGGAAGATGTATGTAGATCAGATGAAGGGCTGGCAGCCTGAACTGGAGGCTCAGAAAGGAGACTCTTAACGGCCGTGGAAGAATAGTTAGGAGCCCAGACTTCGAAACCAGGGGACACCACGCTTAATAGAACTTTGGGCAAATCGCTGGCCTTTACGATCTCCCACTGTATCACATGGGAACAACAAGAATCTCTGTTTCGTAGGATTAATGAAATAACAGCGGTGGAGCATCGAGAGCAGTGCGGAGTGTGTTCAAGGGCTTAATAGATGTTCTCTATACCAGGATCACGGTTGCTATAAATAATGGCCCAAGCACAGGAGCCACGAAAAGCCAGCCCACACACAGCTCCTTTTTCAGAGATTCTGAGAACTAGCAAATGACCTCTGAGGTCATGCAGCCCAACAGACTACTTAATTTTTCATGGTACAAAACAGAGGCCGTGACTTGCCTTAAGGCACAGAGGGGATCCGGTGCAGTCGTGGGTAAGCGTGTGTTGAGTGATGCTTTGTGCCAGGCACTGTGCTAGGAGCTGGAGTGACAGAGGGCTGCACTGCTTGACCTTAAGGAGCTCACAGGCTGACAGAGGCAACGAGACACCCAGGTGGATACGGTAGAGGGACAGGGGCTGAACATAGCACAGTTTTGATTCCCTAACGGAGTGTTGAGATTTAAAATTGGGTTGACATTCTACCTGGTGGAGAAAAACTCTGAAGACTAAGCCTTTAAAACAGCACATGTTTTGTGACCCTCATTTCTTCAGACGCTTGGCCGCCCCATCCCATACTGGCTGCCCCTACCTGTCAGGGTTTCCTGACCTTCACGTCCTTGTAATAGAACAGATGCTAGGGACACAGGTGATGCTGAAACTTGTTAAGCTTGCACCTGTGGAGAGAGACGGGCCCTTTGGGCTTCTGGGGGTAGTTCTTGTGAAGTGAAACCTGGGCCCAGAAGCAGATTTTTTTTTAGGGGAAACAGCCATCCCTTTGCAAAGTTGCTCTTTCTGCAGAGCTCAGTGGGAGGATGATTAGAGAAAGAAAAGCATCATGGTAGATCCGAACCTTTGATTCTTTTCACTTGACAAAATGCCCTGTCTAGGGAGGGGCTCAGACCACAGGGGCAAGTCTGACAGCAAGTTGAAGTGGGAGATCTGAACCCCTCAAATCAATTAGGCTAAACCACTTTCCATTCTAGTGTTTAAACCATTCAAAAGGCCATGTGGGTAATAGAAAAATGAAACTTTTCAGTTTCTTAATTGCTAAACGTTCCCCACCCAAAAGAGCTTAAGAGAAGGTTAATTATGGTGACAAGTTAAAGAAACCCCAACCTCCTCAAATGCCTCCTGGAGAAGCTGATGTGAGTTTAATAGGATTTTAATCCAGAGTCTTTTGAATACTTGAGGTCTATTCTCCTGCTACCCACTCTGCTGATGACCTCAAATCCTTCTCCAACCCAACATAAAAGAGCATTAATATCTTCCATCGACCCATCTCCTAATCCTTTTACCTTTGCCTTTGAGTCGTCTGCATGACATTGCGTTTGGAGGGGGGTGGGAAATTCCTATGTGGAGACAGATTGCAGCCAGCAAAAGCAGACGGACCAAATGTCTGGGCTAGACGGAAGTAGAGGATCATCGCCTTTGGAGAAAATTATCTGTTGGGAATTATTTTCCAAAAGCAAATGGACATTTAGTGGATTTTGTTCAAGCTGTGGTGATTATGAAGATCCTGGTGTGGAAGCAAAAGGAGTCCAGATTGCTCTTGTGTGTGCTTGTGTGTGTGTGTGTGTGTGGGGGGGGGTAGAGGACTATTTATTTTATCTATCTATCTATCTAGCCTGGGGGCAATTAGGATTTTATTTCTTTTTTATTTGTATCAATTCATGAAGCAATGATTTAAGGGGGAAAATCACTGCAAGAAGACCTAAAGTAACATCATTATACTCATTCCTTTCCTCTCATACATCTCTGCCCCTCCCAGCCCTCTGGAGTTTTCTCTTTTCTGCTTCAATATCGTTGCCCCAAATAGCAGTGCCATGATGAGGCTGAAGTTTCAGATCAATTGTCAGGAGAAGAAGGATAGGGTTTCCTTGGAGGAATCTGAAAAGACCCTGAATTTGGGACATAATGGTACACACATGTGTGCGCGCGCGTGTGCATATTTTTTAAGAGACAAGATTTTTCAAAGGTATCTTGACTCTCAAAGAGATTATAAGCATCTTTAGGGAGAAGTTGCTTAAGGCTGGAGGGAGGTCCAGATGGTTAGGGGTTTCCCCATTTCCATCACCTGTGCCTGCCTTTCTTCTCTCTCTTCCTCTGCTCCTCTGTTCTGCATTCCCTCCTTCTCCTTGTCCCCTTCTCAGTTCCAAACCTCCTCCCATGCATTTCACTTGGACCAGGGGTGCCTCTCTGGGCTGTAGATGCTTGTGGTCCTGGGTCTGCAGGAGACCATGTATTTGCATGTTTGTAAAAACACACAGATTGATGGCCATTTGCAGCCTACCTGGATGCTTGCTGGATGTGTTGATGTTGCCATACGTCCTGGCGGCTAGAAATGGGACTTTTGTTTCAACATATCCCATCTTCCCCAACACCCAGAACTTGCTTCTCCCAGGTCTTACTTCCTTAAACCTTGTCCTGGATCTCCAAGGTGACAGCTGGTGAAGTTCTTGTCTAAATCCTTAGGCCTGGCCTGAGTCCTCTGAAGCCAGGGGGGTCGGGGAAGGGCTCCTGGAGGGTGATGTACATTCTATGGAAGAGTCTTCAGATGTCTTTTTTATCATCCAATGTAGCTTGACCATAACTCCAGTTGTAAGTGATAGGTAATCAGATCTCAGGGCAATGGGAATGCTCAGAAAACAGAATTCGGTATTTGGGAATAGAGTGGGCAACCTGCAAAAAAATATGTTTATGAGATATTGACATCTTAAAAAGGATATTGGGAGGACAGTTCTAGTTTAGATTGGTGAGTGGAATAATGACCTTGCAGGTCATTAAAAATATGAGTAATAAGGAGAGAGAGATAGAAACATTGATGGGACAGCAACATCTATTGGCTGCCTCCTGCATGCCCCGTATTGGGGATCAAGCCTGCAACCTGGGTTGTGCCCTGACCAGGAATCGAACAGGTGACTGCCTGGTGCATGTGACCTGCCAGCTGAGCCACACCAGCTAGGCACCTTGCAGGCCATTTAAAAAATGTATTTATTATTTCATTCATAACCATTTACTCATTCCATCCACTTATTTATTTCAACACATTTTTACTCTTTGTTTCATGGCTAGATCCCTTTCATCCATCCAGTTCTCATTCTCATTTTAACATATGGACAGAGAGAGAGCAAATGCTTTGCCTACCATGTCAATTATAGAAGTGGGCTCTGAACCCACCATGCCTGGCCACTGCCCTGTCCAGGAGGGACAGGGAAAGAGACTGGCACCACCAGCCAGCATTTGGCTCACTCCTTACCAAGGCTTTCCTAAAGAGTGTTTCTTCTCTAGAAAGCAAGTAGATGTTCCTTCAAAGAGAAAAAACAACAACACATTGAAAGTCTTCATGCTGCAGGACTTTGGGGAACCGCCCTCCTTTCTCAGGGGGAGATGTTGTGATTAGCACAGGGACTGCTTTTCTTGGGGGCTGGAGGCCATTGCCTTGGAGGAGAGACACCCAGGAGCCAGGAAGGGGGGGTGGGGAGCATCCTTCTATTTTGGGCCTAAGAAATGGAGGATTTATTGCTTTCACCGAGACAGGCTGGAGGCAGAAGTCTGGGGCAAGCCTGGGTGCCTCTTTGGCTAAACCCTGGGGCTGGTGAAAGTCTGGTGGAGGGAGGGGGTTAGATGGGATTCAGCCTGCACCTTGAACTGCTATAAATTTAAGGGGCCTGCTCTGACCCGCTGGCCAGGAAGCAGGCTCCAGCCGGGCCCATGGGGCCCTTTGGCTCAGGAGCCCTTCCAAGCCAGTCGCCCCTTGGTGTCTGAGCTGAGCAGTTGACCCCAACTTAATGAGACCACAACGTGGGTGTCCAGGGCCAGCTCTCCCGCGGGCTGCTTCCCTTGGAACCAAATCAATATTCATTAATGATCTGCCCCTCCCTGGGTGCCTCTGGCTTCACAGAGGGCCTCTGTTGCACCAGGCTGCCTAAGTCATTCATTAACCACCAAGCCCGGCAGTCCGCGAGGCCATGGAGGGGCTCACAGAGGCCAGCCCACCACCGAGGTATTTGCAAAGGTCATTAATGAACTAATCTGATTGAACTTTTCAAAACAGAGGCCTGGGTCATGGGGGTCAGTCTCCATTCCCAGCATTGTGAGTGAGACCGGGTGGTGGGGAGGCCTGTGACCTTCACTGAAGAAGAGAAGATGTGTGGGAGGCGCTGATAACTTAGGTATTAAAAAGTCACTACCTCTAAATCCAGAGAGGCTTGGGATGAAAGGTGGGAGGGCCCCGGGCTGTTCTGGGGATTATCTTCAAGAGCCTTTAGATTCCTGTTCAGGTTCGTCACCTCCTTTCCCTCTCCTGGTGAGAGGACGGGAATCTAAAACCAAGGACCCCTGCACCGCCTACCTTATTCTGAGCCAGCCCAACACAGCAGTGGAGTCCACAAACTGCAGAGTTCTAATTCCAGCCCAGGGAACCCAGGGAGCTTGAGCAAGTCTGTTCATCTCCCTGAGGCTCAGTTTGCTCATCAGTAAAGCAGAAATAATAATGGTACCACCTCAGATTGCTCTGAGAATTTAAGCAGATAATGAAAGGGAAGCGTTTAGCACAGGATCTGGTGCATTGTAAGCTCTCAAAAAAATGTAACTTTAAAGAAAAAAACAGTAGCTATAATTTTTTGGCTGGGAAACTTGGAAGAGCCCTGTTGTAGAGGATGGAGACACAGGAATGAATCCAGCCCTGCCACCAGTGTCCAGCATCACCTTACTTAACTAGATAAGTGTCTCTGTGTAATGAAGACACAGATTGACCTACTGCTGGTCAGTTGCTTCTCACCCCAACCCAGGAGGCCAGTGAGGGATTGGCTGCCTCACCCATTTCACAGATGAGAAGCCAGAGGCTCAGGCATCAAGTGACATTCTCAGAGTCATGCAGTTTGGGGTGAGAGAAAGAAAACTTGAATGCAGACCTGCTGGCTTCCAGTCCAGGGTGGGCACACCCATTGAGCAGTATAAAGGTCAGGCACAAATGCAAAGGCTTGGTCCTGACTTTGTCTGGGGTCCTCTGCAGTCTCTGTCCCTGGAGCTGTGGTGTCCCCACACTGCCCGCTTCACAGCCCTGCTCAGGTTGGCCTCTTCCCCAGAAATCGAGGCCTGTCGGGACCTTGATACCATATTCCCAACACCTTGAACTGCCTCTCCTGGGTCTCATTTCCTTCAGCCTTGTTTCTGCTCTCCAAGGGGACAGCTGGTGAACTCCTCATCAGGAGGCCTGGCTGGGTCCTCTTTCTACCCAGACAACACATAGGCTGTATTTAGCTTCACCAAGACTTCAATCTTTTTTGAGTCTTTGCAAACTTCCCAAATTTGCCACTTTTCTCCACCAAGGGGTCCGAACTAAGTTATGTGGCTCAACTAGTGTTTTCCCTTTGGAGGACACACACACACACACACACACACACACAGCCACCCAGAGCTGAAAATATTCTGGTTCTGCTGCCCTCTGGCGTTCAGTTGAGAAACAGCCAGCACGCACAACTGTGAATTAAGGTGGGGGCCCAAAGGCTTCTATTTGTGGGATAGAGATCTTTGTTTCTTTGGTGAGAGGAGAAACAGAAATGGTAGGGGCAATGCATTTTGGGAGCGGAACAAATGTAGTGACGAAACTTCCAGAAACAAGCGAGGTTGCACACAGATGGAACCAGAAGTGTGTTTTCAGGTGTCTAGGCCAGCCTCAGCCCGTCACAGGCATCCCATAGGTCTTGGAATCTGAAACCCAAAAGGGATTGCAGTAGCACGTGAATCCAAACACTCACATTTTATGGAGAAGGGAACTGAGGCCTAGGATTAGAAAGCCTGTTAATATCAGAGCTGGGCTGACCACCAGCTTCCCGATTCTAGTCTTGCTTCTCCCCCATCTTTTCCCTCCCCCCCCCCCGCCTCTAAATATTATCATCATTAAGATCGTTGTCATCGTAATGGTTAACCCTGAGCCCTTAAGTTGGGTCAGTCACTGTGCTGGGATTGTCACATTTGCTAATTTAATTCATGCAATAAGACAGATAGTTTTTGTCCATTTCATGGATAAAGAAACTAAGGCTCCGAGAGATAAAATGCTTGCTCAATTATACAAAAAATAAGTGGCAGACCTTCTAGCTTTGATGGAAGGCTTTCTCTTTTGTCCTCTGTGCTATGTTGAGCTAAGGGCAGAGTAAAATAATTCCCTGGAGTTTGTAGCTGAGCAATAATAGTGCGGTTGACCCTTGAACAACAGAAGGTTAGGGGCACTGACCCCTGTACTGTGTCAAAAATCCAAGTATCACTTAACTCCCTCAAAACTTAACTAACCACTAACAGCCTGCTGTTGACCAAAAGCTTTACTGATAACAAACGATCGATGAATACATATTGAAAAAAAATCCACGTACAGGTGGACCTGTGCAGTTCAAACCTGTGTTGTGCAAGGGTCAACTGTATTTACGATGTGCTGGTACTGTTCTCAGCAAGTCACATATATTAACTCATTTACCCTCATATTGTTCCTCTAAAGTAGTACTTTATAGCACTATTATTATCCCCATTTTATTGCTACAAAGACTGAGGCACAAAGAAGTTCTGGGTGCCACAGATAGTCAGCACAGAGACGGTGTTCCAGCCCCGACTATCCAGCTCTGTGGCCCATCTCTGTTCCTGTTGTTATTATCATCACAGAGAGCTGATTGGGAGATAAGGGCTGGGCTTTGAGACCATGGAAACCCCAGGTGGGAAGTTGCAAAGACGATCAGGCAGGCAGCTGTCCAAACCAGTGTGCTCTGCCCCCAGCCCCTGTGGTGGGGTGGATTCATGGTTAAGGCCTGAGACGGCGGAATAGCCGGGACTGAGTTAGAATCCTGACTGTTGTTTTCTCACAGTGTGTGTTGGGGTTTGCCCCTCAACCTCTCTGTATCTTAGCTTCCTCATTGTAATATGGGGAGACCAATAGCACCCACCTCATAGGTCAAATATTTAGAATGGCACCCAATGTTACTTTTTATTACTCACATAGGCAGTAGAGAGCTTAGCATCTCAGACCTATGGAAACAAGGCTCTAGTGACCCAGTGGTCGGCAAACTGCAGCCCCTTGAGTGTGGCTCTTCCACAAAATACCATGTTCTGGCACGCACGTACAGTGCGATTGAAACTTCGTGGCCACACTCAAGGGGCCAAAGAGATGCATGTGGCTCGTGAGCCACAGTTTGCCGACCACTGTGTCTAGTCGAAATGAACCTCTATTTTAAAAATTTTTTTAAAAATGAACCTTTATTAACGCTGCTGAGAAAAGCCTCTTGTTTTGGTGGACTGTGTAGATCATGGATGACATTTCCCCAGTCTGACCACTAGATGGCACACATGTTCTTTTCTGCACAACCTGAGCCTTTGAGCAGAATCAGAGATAACTTGCCCCAGATGGAAAGCTACCTTTTATGGGCCTGACACTGGGCTGCGCGCCTTGCCTACATTCTTATTTACTTTTCACAGCAATCCTCATATTAAAAGAGGCATTCCAACCAAAATGCTAAGCAAGCACCTGGTACATGGTAAGGCCTCAAAAAATGTTTGCTGTTCTTCCCAATATTGTTGCTGTTATTCCCATTTTTATAGTTAGGACTGAAGCACAGGGAGGATAAGTAGGTAGTTGGAGCCTGGATTCAAACACAGGCCAGGCTGACTGCAAGTTCAGCATCCTTTCCCCTAAATCTCATTTCAGGGGAATGAGGGGTGCCTTGAGCTCACTTCACTGTCTGCCCACCATGTCTACTTACGTCCTCTACTTATTTTCTGGGTCCACCACTTTCTTACTCCTGTGTGATTATAAAAGTTATTTAGGCTTTTCAGAGCCTCAGTTTCTCATCTGAACAATAGGAGTCATAATACCTTCCTAATGTTGGAGACACTTCAGAAATAGCAACTAAACCAGAATTAACACTCCACGCATGATGGTTACTATTATTAATGCCTTACATGTTAACATGACCAGACTTCTTTCCTTCCTTCCTCCCTCCCTTCCTTCCTCTCTTACCCTCCCTCCTTCTTTCCTTTTCTCCTTCCTCCCTTTCCCCCCTTTTTTTCTTCCTTTCCTCCCTCCTTTCCTCCTATGCACCTGGAACTACAGTGCACTCATAGTTCCTATCCTCATGGACCTTACAGTCCAAAATGTCCTAGTCTCTGTTCATTCCTGGGACAGTGCCACTCCTAAGATGCCTTCTTTCCTGTAGGCCACAGCGATTTGGGTGCCACCACCTACTCTCCTTCCTGGGGTCCCTCTCTCTGCATGACCAATGTCTGCAGGCCACACAGCTCAGACCCATCTTCTTTCCCATTATGCTGCTCCAAACACACGCAAGCCCACGGATTCCTTGGATTCTGCTGAGCATCCTCAAATCCTGCCACCTGACTCCATTCATTCTGCTTCACCAGTGGCTTCCAAATGGGCTTTGGCATCCAAAGGGTCTGCCAGGATGCCCGGAGGCCGTTGGGAGGGAGACCCGTGATAGGAAGATGGGGTCTCACGGGCTCATCCTTGCTGACAATAGAACAGCTCTGGTTTAATCTGGGTTACATTCTGGGGTTGCATATATATTCTGCTGCTAAAGAAAAACATCAAAAACTGTTCCACTCTACAATGATGGGTGGGAGGGAGATGAATTTTGAGATAATTCAGAGAAAATCTCCAGGAAAGAGAAAATGTTTGGGAATGTGTCTTAAAATTAGTTTCCAACATGCTAAGTGAAATAGGCAGAGGGAGAAAGACAAATACTGCATGGTATCACTTATATATGGACCCTAAAAATAAGTTAAACTCATAGAAATAGAGAGTAGGTAAGTAGTTGCCAGGAGCTGAGGGCAGAGGAAATAGGAGGTGGTAAAAGACTACAAACTTTCAGCTATAAGGTGAATAAGGTTCAAGGATCTAATATATAAAACAGTGATATAGTTGGTAGTACTGTATTGTATACTTGCAATTACTTAAGAGAGTGGAACTTAAATGTTCATACCCCTCCAAAAGAAGATAAATATGTGTGAGGTGATGGATGTGCTAATTAAAACGTGTGCTGGGATCCTTTCAATGTATACATATATCAAATAACAGTCATGTACCCTTCAAATATCTTACCATTTTGTCACTTATACTTAAACAAAGCTGAAATTTAAAAAAAGTTTTCAAGGGAAATGGGATATAGTGTTTGAATCAGTAATTTGGTGGCTGTCTGGAACTCCACTTTCACCACCATTGACCTGACTAATTGGGGCCGATTGCATACTTCTGACTTCTGACCTTGACTGTGTCCTGCCAATCTGCCACTCAGGACTTTGCTCTTTCTGTTGCAGTGCCCTGGTTCCCAAGGACCATTCAAGATCTGGACAGATTTGCCAACCAGATCCTCAGCTATGGAGCGGAACTGGATGCAGACCATCCCGTGAGTCCATGCCCTGCACATGAGATGCTTTTGGTTCCTCCCCATCCTACGCTGGAGCAATGTGTCTTTATTTGTTTTCTTGTACAGCAGTCGTTTATTGAGTGCCTACTCACTCATCATCATCATCATCATCATAGCCATTATTATTGTTGGATCAAATATGGGTTTTCATCTAGAAACTATTGTTTATATATAATATATGCATGTAAGTGTGTGCACACACACACTCAGATATGTAAGTAATCTTTATCTTTCTGACTTTCTATAATCACAGAGGTTTAATTCAAGTGCTTGGGAGACAGAAAAGTCTACTAACAACTCTGCCAGATCCATGGGGCGTGGGAAGTGGTGACATTGAACTAGATCTTGAAAACTGAGTGGAAGATGCTAGTCAAACAAGGAGACAGGAGGCAGTACGATCTGAGGGAACAGTACATGCGAAGGTTCAGGGTCTTGAAAGTACCTGGAATATTTTAGAAGGGCTGGCTGGTGCACTGCATGGTATCACTTATATATGGACCCTAAAAAATAAGTTAAACTCATAGAAACAGAGAGTGGGTAAGTAGTTGCCAGGAGCTGAGGGTGGAGGAAATAGGAGATGGTAAAAGGCTACAAACTTTCAGCTATAAGGTGAATAAGGTTCGAGGATCTAATATATAAAAACAGTGATATAGTTGGGAATACTGTATTGTATACTTGCAATTACCTAAGAGAGTGGAACTTAAATGTTCATACCCCTCCAAAAGAAGATAAATATGTGTGAGGTGATGGATGTGCTAATTAAAACGTGTGCTGGGATCCTTTCAATGTATACATATATCAAATAACAGTCATGTACCCTTCAAATATCTTACCATTTTGTCACTTATACTTAAACAAAGCTGAAATTAAAAAAATGTTTTCAAGGGAAATGGGATATAGTGTTTGAATCAGTAATTTGGTGGCTGTCTGGAACTCCACTTTCACCACCATTGACCTGACTAATTGGGGCCGATTGCATACTTCTGACTTCTGACCTTGACTGTGTCCTGCCAATCTGCCACTCAGGACTTTGCTCTTTCTGTTGCAGTGCCCTGGTTCCCAAGGACCATTCAAGATCTGGACAGATTTGCCAACCAGATCCTCAGCTATGGAGCGGAACTGGATGCAGACCATCCCGTGAGTCCATGCCCTGCACATGAGATGCTTTTGGTTCCTCCCCATCCTACTCTGGAGCAATGTGTCTTTATTTGTTTTCTTGTACAGCAGTCGTTTATTGAGTGCCTACTCACTCATCATCATCATCATAGCTATTATTACTGTTGGATCAAATATGGGTTTTCATCTAGAAACTATTGTTTATATATAATATATGCATGTAAGTGTGTGCACACACACACTCAGATATGTAAGTAATCTTTATTTTTCTGACTTTCTACAACCACAGAGGTTTAATTCAAGTGCTTGAGAGACAGCAAAGTCTACTAACAACTCTGCCAGAACCAGGGGGCATGGGGAGTGGTGACATTGAACTGGATCTTGAAAATTGAGTGGAAGATGCTAGTCAAACAAGGAGACAGGAGCCAGTACGATCTGAGGGAACAGTACATGCAAAGGTTCAGGGTCCTGAAAGTACCTGGAATATTTTAGAAGGGCTGGCTGGTGTGGTAGGTATGAAGGTCAGGTTTTAAAAGATCTGACGTACCAGACGGAGAAATCAGACTGCGTCCCATGACCTGTGGGCAGGGGGGTGGGTCCTTTAATGGCTTCTGGTTAGAGGACCGGGGTGGGGAGAGTTTATCCCCATTTTCTGTGGGGTTGGGGTCCTGGGATGGAGCCGCCCAGCCTGGCTCAGAGCCAGTTCTAGCAGCCTCTATAGGCAAGAGGTGCAACCGTGATCATGTTGACTGTCCTTTACTGTCTGCCCAGGCAAGTTGCTCCATTCGCCTTTAAATGACTTGAAGGTTGTTTCCATTTGCAGTGTGTTAGTCTAACACTAAGGGACTGTCTGTGTTTTACTCACAGTCTAATTTCTCCTCACGCCACGTGGGTCCTTACAGTTGAGTAAGTTGTGAATGACCCCCCTTTGACATGTCTCTGTCTGGGGCCTCTTGGCTAGGGGCCCTGAGAGCGAAGCATCTTCAAAGATATGGTTTCTCTGCAAAGCTGTCTGATGACCTTTGACCCAGCCAATGGGGTCGGCCCATCGTGGCCTTTCTCCTCTTACCAACCTCCAGTACCCCTGCCCTACCCCACGTCCTTTCCGTTGGGCACACCCCCTGTCATTTGGGGATGTGAGAGCAGAGGCCAGTCCATAGACACATCATAGCCATTATTATTGTTGGATCAAATATGGGTTATCATCTAGAAACTATTGTTTATATATAATATATGCATGTAAGTGTGTGCACACACACACTCAGATATGTAAGTAATCTTTATCTTTCTGACTTTCTATAATCACAGAGGTTTAATTCAAGTGCTTGGGAGACAGAAAAGTCTACTAACAACTCTGCCAGATCCATGGGGCGTGGGAAGTGGTGACATTGAACTAGATCTTGAAAACTGAGTGGAAGATGCTAGTCAAACAAGGAGACAGGAGGCAGTACGATCTGAGGGAACAGTACATGCGAAGGTTCAGGGTCTTGAAAGTACCTGGAATATTTTAGAAGGGCTGGCTGGTGTGGTAGGTATGAAGGTCAGGTTTTAAAAGATCTGACGTACCAGACGGAGAAATCAGACTGTGTCCCATGACCTGTGGGCAGGGGGGTGGGTCCTTTAATGGCTTCTGGTTAGAGGACAAGGGTGGGGAGAGTTTATCCCCATTTTCTGTGGGGTTGGGGGTCCTGGGATGGAGCAGCCCAGGCTGGCTCAGAGCCAGTTCTAGCAGCCTCTATAGGCAAGAGGTGCAACCATGATCATGTTGTCTGTCCTTTACTGTTTGCCCAGGCAAGTTGCTCCATTCGTCTTTAAATGACTTGAAGGTTGTTTCCATTTGCAGTGGGTTAGTCTAACACTAAGGGACTGTCTGTGTTTTACTCACAGTCTAATTTCTCCTCACATCACGTGGGTCCTTACAGTTGAGTAAGTTGTGAATGACCCCCCTTTGGCATGTCTCTGTCTGGGGCCTCTTGGCTAGGGGCCCTGAGAGCGAAGCATCTTCAAAGATATGGTTTCTCTGCAAAGCTGTCTGATGACCTTTGACCCAGCCAATGGGGTCGGCCCATCGTGGCCTTTCTCCTCTTACCAACCTCCAGTACCCCTGCCCTACCCCACGTCCTTTCCGTTGGGCACACCCCCTGTCATTTGGGGATGTGAGAGCAGAGGCCAGTCCATAGACATGGCCATCTCCCCACCTCTGTCCTGGTGTCTGTCTTCTGAGAGGCAGATGGGGCTGATCTTAAAACTCTGGAGTTAATTTCTCCTTACAGGCCCAGCCCACATCTTTGGCTCCCTGGCCTCTCAGTGACATGCACTTTATCGTAAAAATACAATTTATCAGGTACACTGTCCCCCTGAGGAGAGGCCAGGCTCTCCCTGTTCCTTCCTGTGGCTTCTCATCCGATCTGGGAAGAGATGGGCCAAGAACAGAACAGGCCCTCCAGGGTGTGGGCAGAGGTGTTCCTCGGAGAGGACCCTCTGTTCTTCTTTGTCCCACAGGCTCAGGAGGAGCGCGCCTCGCCCTGACCCCTGCTCTTGGCAGTAGGCACTGAGGTTTGACCCAATAGCCCACACCAGGGCCTCCAACACAGCCGCGCTGGAAAATGAGCCAGGGAAGGATTGTTCCCAAAACAGAGATGAAGGGGAATGAAGTAGGCTAGCTGTATCAGCTCCTCCATCCTGCCATCTCTTCATCCCTGTCCTCTGTCTTCCTTCCACTTGTGTTTATTAAGCACATTTCTTGAGCATGGATTGTGTACCAGGCACTGTGCTAAATGCTTTCCCTGCATTTTAAAAACTTAAATGTTCTAACCTGTGGGAAGGTTGTACTTTCTCATTTTCCGATGAGAAATCTCAGCCAGAGAGGGCTGTGTGGGCTCCTGTGTCCGTGAGCCATGTCCCAGGCCATGTGCAGGGAAGAGGGCTGAAATGACTAATAAAACAGGATATCTTCCTTCCATGAGCCTTCATTGTTAAGGTTGAGAGAAGAAGGGTGAGTGGCTACTCTTCCCAAAGGGATGGCAGAGGGGTTGAGGGTGCCATCCTAAGCCTGGCAAGTAGAATCCGAGTGGGTTTGTTTGATTTCCATTTCTAAAAGCAATTCTCCTTTCTCCAACTGTTCTCAGCCTCTGTGCTCTGGTCCACGTTGCTTCCTTTGCCAGGGATGCTTTTCCTTATCCCCCAGCTGCCCTTTCCCTGCTGGAAGGCCTCTATTTACTTTTAAGGCCCAACTCATATATTTTGGCCTCCCTAGAGCCTCCCATCCACCTGCTCCCCAGGCCCAGTGGTTCCCACACTCATGCTGTAGAGCTGTGTCACTGTGATTTATACTTTGAGCACAGAGTATCAGGTCAAAATAAATTCACCATGTCATGACTTATAATAACCTCACAGGAGCCATAAGATATATGCAAGTGAGACATATACATGTGTCCTGAACTAGAGTCTATGAAAAAGATCTCACGATCAAGGGGGGAAACGCTGTGTTCTAGAACCCCATTTTCAGCATTTACAAGTTCCATGGAAAACTTAAATGTTCTAACCTGTGGGAAGGTTGTACTTTCTCATTTTCCAATGAGAAATCTCAGCCAGAGAGGGCTGTGTGGGCTCCTGTGTCTGTGAGCCATGTCCCAGGCCATGTGCAGGGAAGGGGGCTGAAATGATTAATAAAACAGGATATCTTCCTTCCAGGAGCCTTTAGTTGTAAGGTTGAGAGAAGAAGGGTGAGTGGCTATTCTTCCCAAAGGGATGGCAGAGGGGTTGAGGGTGCAATCCTAAGCCTGGCAAGCAGAATCCAAGTGGGTTTGTTTGATTTCCATTTCCAAAAGCAATTCTCCTTTCTCCAACTGTTCTCAGCCTCTGTGCTCTGGTCCACGTTGCTTCCTTTGCCAGGGATGCTTTTCCTTATCCCCCAGCTGCCCTTTCCCTGCTGGAAGGCCTCTATTTACTTTTAAGGCCCAACTCATATATTTTGGCCTCCCTAGAGCCTCCCATCCACCTGCTCCCCAGGCCCAGTGGTTCCCACACTCATGCTGTAGAGCTGTGTCACTGTGATTTATACTTTGAGCACAGAGTATCAGGTCAAAATAAATTCACCATGTCATGACTTATAATAACCTCACAGGAGCCATAAGATATATGCAAGTGAGACATATACATGTGTCCTGAACTAGAGTCTATGAAAAAGATCTCACGATCAAAGGGGGAAATGCTGTGTTCTAGAACCCCATTTTCAGCATTTACAAGTTCCATGGTCTCATTAGAGGTTTTGGAAAGTCCTGCAAAAATGAAACTCATTTCACCTAATGGTTCTCAAACTTATTTACCCATGGAACCCCTTATTGACCCTTAGCAACATTATCTTGAATGGTAGTGTTCCATGGAATACAGTTTGGGTAATATTTGGCTAAATCATAAAGCAAAAATGTATATGAGTAAACACCAGGTTTACTGCTATGCTATCAGTTTTAATGTCACTGTGGGCAGAATGGTTAGGGAGGAGTTCCCAAACAGGGAGATCTGAGTTAAGCCCTCTGGTAACCAGGGTAGGCTAACTGCTTACTTATCAAACAGCCCCCAAACCTCCATGGCTTAACCCAAGGAAAGTTTATTTCCAATGTAGTCAAAAGGGAAATGGCTCCACGCAGTCTTGCAGAGATCAAGTCTCCTTCCAACTAAGGGCTGCACCCTCCTCCAAGTCCTTGGAGCCTCAGCATGGTGCCCGCGCATGAAAAAGACAGAGAATGGCTCCTGGGAGGTTCATATGGGCCAGGATGGAAGGTGACTCACATCTCTTCACTCAAATTCCACTGACTACAGCTCAGTCTCAGGCCCACAACTAACTTAGTAAGGACGCAGAGAAAAGTAGTTTAGCAATATTCTCAGAGATAATGAAGGGGATACCGGCAGCCCCTACCACACAGACCCCAACCTCAGAGCTCTCTCTTTCAGTTTCCCTAACACCTGCCTCTGTGTCTAGATGAAGACCCACACTGGAGGGAGCTTTCAGTGGGGAAAATGTGAGCAAACGCAACTGTTCTTCTGTGTTTATTTCTGTTCTTGATCCAAGTCTCTCAAACTGCTTTTCAATCTTTCATGGTATAGGCATTAACTTTTCCTACTCGCCAACAAGAGCCTGCTCTTTCCCAAGACCAGGACTATATTTCCAATACTTGTCTCCTTTTCTCTTCCTTCTGCTCACCTACCTGAGGGCCTGTCAGAATCTATCCTAAGAGTGAACCAGTTGAGTCATCATCAATGACTTGTTGCATTCCAACTAAGTTGCTCTGACAAAGTGTAATTTTTAAAAAAGTTAGAAACAACTGTTATACAGGTATATATAGTGAACGTGTGTCAAAGATCCATGGACTCAGGAATGGGGGACCCAGCAAGATGACAAAGATGGTGCAAAGGAAGACACAAGAGACCAAAGTATATATGGTCATTGAAAAATAGAGATCTGGAATAAGATCACAAAGATGGTTATACAAATTACCAATGTCCCAGAAGGTGGGAAAGCCATAACTGCGAGTGTTCTCTTTTCTACTGGACAGAAATAATTTGCAACAGGATCATAAAATAAATATTTTGGAACTTTGAATAAATATTACTCAGCATCCAACTTTGAAGTGTTGGGGCTTTACTAAGTTGTAAATTGCACTTCAAGCAAATGTCCATGCCCCTGGAGCACACAGTGAGCTTGTTAAATAGTGATCTGATAGGACTTTGAAAAGGCACACCGTAACATTTGTTTTGCTTAAGGTTTGCATAATTTTTAATAGGTCTTACTCAGGAGTGTGCCAAATATGCCAGGCACAGAAAATCCAGTGATAAGTAAGACAAACAGATTCCTGAATTAAATAATTATTAACAAGTATAATGATTGTGCCATGCCGGTGTGGTTCAGTGGTTGAGCATCAACCTATGAACCAGGAGGTCACTGTTCAATTCCTAGTCAGAGCACATGCCTGGGTTTTGGGCTCCATCCTCAGTAGTGGGCGTACAGGAGGCAGTCAATCAATGATTCTCTCTTATCAATGTTTCTATCTCTCCCTCTCCCTTCCTCTCTGAAATCAATAAAAATATATTTAAATAAAAACAAGTATAACGATTGTCTAAAAGGAAAAACACTCAGTTTGCTGAGGGAGTGTATTGTAGAAGAAAACCAATAAACTGGAAAAATCAAGGAAGGTGTGATGTGAACCAAGATGGAAAGACTGAGTAGTAGCTTATTAGTCTGAGAAAGTGAGGAAAAGTATTCCAATCAGAGGGAACAGAATGTATGAAGGCCTCCATGTGGGAGGAAAAGCATGGTGTGTTTAAAGAATTAAAATAAGACCAATCTGGACAAATTTGGAGATATAATATGTAGTTCTGCACAGAGTTGGAAATATAGGTAGGGCAGGATCACATAAAGCCCTGTGGACTATGTTCAGGATTTTGGACTGTATCCCAAAAGTGATGAGAAGCCATTGAAAGTTTCTAATGAGGGGAGCACCCCCACCAGATTTGCATTTTGTTAAATCTACATGGACTAAAGTGAAGAGAGATGGTTTGGGGGAGGAGACAAAGAAAGCAGTTATAGTAGTCCAGGCAAGAAAAGATGAAGGCCTGAATTAAGTTGTAGCAGTGAGAATAAAGTAAAAAAGGACAGATGCAAGATATTTGAAAGGAAAAATGGACAAAAATTGATTATTGAATGTGAAAGTAAGAGAGGAGGAGAGAAGTAAAACAATGACTTCCCGGCCTGGGCAACCAGGTGTCCAAATCCTTTCTAGAACAGGCTTCTTGGCATTATTGGTGGGGACCATGGCTGACAACATACAGTGGGCAAGGGTGGGGGGCATGCTCGCACTGCCCTTGTCTCTTGGCTTACAAATCTTTGGCCCATACCTATAGGATGGCAATGGTGGATACTTAAAAAAATGCCACTTTAAAACTCTTGTCTCCTGTGTATCATCCTTCCTCCAGTTGGCTTGGGACCAATAGGATGCAAAAAGGCTCTTACTATTGGGCTAGATGAACTATAAATAAATAGCAAGGTAAGAATTCTATAGATGCTGTTTAAGAAGCCCAAGGATGGGTGATGGACTCAGTGACCATTCCAGAGAGTATATCCTTTTTATGTTCAAAGCCAGATTTCTCAGCTTTGGGTTTTTTCCACCATTGTGCCCCAAAGCATCATTTTTTGAGTGTCTCCATTATACTCAGAATTTTACTTGATCTAATCCACCCCACCCTGTGAGGTAGCTTCCATTAACTGTCTCATTTTACTGATGAAGAAACTAAGGCTGTGAGAGGTGAACTGACCAACCCCAGGCCATTCTCCTAGTGATTGAATGGGTTAATAATCCAATAATTCAACCCAGCCTGTCTAATTTTTTTTTTAGATTAAAATTTACCTTTAGTTATTTTACTTTTTTTCAATTACAGTGGACATTAATGTTACTTTTATTAGTTCCAGCCTGTGTGACTAAAGATGGCATTTCTGAGGTTTAAGCTTAGCCATGTTATCAAGAAATAATGACGTAAGATCTCTGTCTAGAAGGATACTCAGAACTTTTCCATATAGCTACCCTTTCCCCCAAAGCCCCAGAAAAACAAAATCACATGCTTCAACACCCTCAAGGAAACAAAAATCCTGAGAATAAGAAAAGTGATTGTGTGTAGACTTTGCACCCTGTAGAATTCTCTGTACTTTCTTCCATCTGTCCTCCCCTCTTCCCCCTTCCCCTCATCACTTCTTCACCAGCAATATATTTTCCTGTCAAAACACACTTGGTTACCCGCAGTGCAACCCAAATTGCTGCTATTAGCCTAATTGAGACAGGGTGATTATAAATAAATTACATGCAGTGTTTCTGACATTGCTGCTGTTAGACTAAATTGAGACAGGATGATTAGTCATCACTGACTGTAGCTTAATTCAGAGTGTATTCCATGTGGTGTGGAGGCCCTGTGGTCACCCAGCAGCCCAAAGGATGGAAGGCCAGCTCCCTGAGAGATGGACTTCCAGGTTATAGCTCCCTTTCACTGGTAATAGGGAGAGCAAAAGTCCATGCAGCCTAGTTAGTGGGGTCCCCTTGCAGGCTAATAATGAACTTTTTAGTGACTTTGAGTTAAAAAGAACCGTGGTTAGAAACCATCCCACAGAGAGAATCCGTGTGTGTGTGTGTGTGTGTGTGTGTGTGTGATGGTTAGAAACCATCCCACAGAGAGAATCCGTGTGATATAGTGTATGTATGTATGTGTATATATATAGATATATATATCAATGGATGAATTTGCTGCCACTCTCCATAATGATTTGAGATGGATTTTTACTATTATTTTACTTTTTTCTAGCTATTAAAAACACCCTACACACCATAGAAAACTTCAAAAGCATAATAGTATATAAGACTAAAACAGTTACTTTTTCTCATTTTCATGACATTTGTTAGACTTTGGTGTATTTCTTCCATCATTTCATGTATATATTTATGTATTCCCTCTGACAAAGTTGACATTTACTGGATACATGATTTTATTTCAAGCTTTTTTTTTCACTGATGGAAAAATATTTAAACTACCTAGACAAAGTACATCACAGATTAAAGATAGAGAGTCCAAAGGGGAAGATAAATTGTCTTGGACACCCCTTTTCTGGAGGCGACATGATGAGGTGGAAATCTATGGGTTAAGGACATTCTTTTCTTGTCTCCCTGGTTTTTAGCTTCAACCCTCAAACCTCTATTTATCAGCCTGGTTAGGACCAGAAAACCTGAGTGGAGATCCTGGTTCTTTAGTTGAGGGTTCTTGGGCAGATGGTTCTCTGAGCTTCACCTTCCTCATATCTAGATCAAAATGTAGAAATAGATATTCCTCAAGGCACCTTGAAAGTGCAGAAGTCTACACTTCATACTTAGGGGATGTTTAAAGCCATTTACTACTGATTGTTAAATAAGACTGAGAGGTAAGGATGACAGTCACGATCAAGCCTTAATGATTGACACCCATTACATTTATATTTTGAGTTCTCAGTATGGAGATGTGCTCTTCTTTTAGCCCAGTAGATGGCTTCATGAAAGAGTATATTAGTGCTGCTTGGAAATAAAATCATGGTGCCCAATTTTCCTATCACATCAACTCATCTTCTCCCAGAAGAAGTAGACTCAATGGTAGTTCTAATTTTTCAGAGTCCTAGCTTTTCTATAGGAATTAATGATGCAAAACCATGCATTGCTCTAGGGAAAACAAGTTATTCTTTGTAATAATCACATCATAGAATTTTTCTAAACTAATAATTACTTAACTTATCTGGAAGTTAGGTTTGGAATGAAAAAAATGTCTGGTGATTTTACTTTACTTTTCCAGGGTGAAACATCTCAAACACCTTTGAGAAATTTCTCTATTTCTCAAATCATATACATATAAGTAAGACCATACAGTATTTGTTTTCACCGTCTGACTTATTTCACTTAGCACAATGCTGTCAAAGTTCATCCATATTGCCAGAAGGTTTTTCTCTTCTGTTTTATGGCTGAATAAATACATATAGGCAATGGAATATTATTCATTCACTCATCAATGAATCCTTAGGGGATTTCTCTATTTCTCAAATCATATACATATAAGTAAGACCATACAGTATTTGTTTTCACCATCTGACTTATTTCACTTAGCACAATGCTGTCAAAGTTCATCCATATTGCCAGAAGGTTTTTCTCTTCTGTTTTATGGCTGAATAAATACATATAGGCAATGGAATATTATTCATTCACTCATCAATGAATCCTTAGGTTGTTTCCATTTTTTGGCTATTGTGAATTATGCTACAATTAACATGAGGGTGCAGATTTCTCTTCAAAATAATGTACCTCACAAATGTGTTGTGAGAGTTATACATAAAATAAGTTTCTAGCACAGACTGGCACATAGTAGGCAATCAATATATGGTATTTTTTAAAATTGCAGTGGCAGTAAGCATGTACTGTTTGTCTATCAAGAAGTTAGGAGGCAATGCTAGATACTTATCATTAGTCAAACATTTAGTGGATATTGTATATCTTCATCATAGATATCAATCCTACTGGCTTGATCTAATTTAGCAAGTTTACAAGTTAGAAATGCTACGAATGAGATTTTTTTTAAAACCTGTACACTATTTGCACTTTGGAATCCCATGGCACAGGGGCTCAGTAAATTGAGGGTATTGCTAATGATGCATCGCTCATATTGGTGGGAGAGCTTACCCTTGGTTTAGCTGAGACTTTATTTTCAGGGTATAATCAAGGGAAGGAGCTCAAGGCTCTCATTCAAAGCTTTGAGATACCAAGTGTCTCCTTTCTCCTAGGGCTTTAAAGATCCTGTGTACCGAGCAAGACGGAAGTATTTTGCTGACATAGCCTACAACTACCGACAGTAAGTCTACTTGATTGTTGGGGGTAAGAGCACACTCCTAGACTGCCTCTTCCTGGCCTAAGTTTGGAAAACACCAGCATGAAGAGTCCTGCCTGGTGTGTGTGTGTGTGTGTGTGTGTGTTCGACCCCCCTTTAATAACACCTGTTTTAAAAAATGCTACTAGACAAAACGAAATTACCCACTGCACCAGGGCCCAGCTCTCTATCAGGCTTTGTTGTGTAATTACGCCGTGATGCCTGAAGTAATTATAAAAGGCCTCAGTGCTGAATAAAAGAGCCTCTGGTATTCTCCACATTAAACATGGAAGGAGAAAGAGCATCATTTACATTCAGGAGTTGGCTGCTTTGCTGAAATAATGAATCTGAGGTTTCAGGCGCGCCAGCCTCAGCGTTCTTCTTTCATCCCATCTGACCCAGCTGCAAAGGGCAATTTTCAGATGAGTGTCTTTTTCCCCCATCTGGGATTCTATGCTCCTCTTCTGACTTCTTTTAGCCAAAGGAAAATGCAAATATTAAATATGTTATTTGGAGGAGAACTGGTGAGCTATTGTGAGTCCCCAGGAACTTCAGATGTTCCCATGGGAAACAGTGTCTGGAGGTCTGAGCTCCGTTCCTGAGTTAAGGGCATGAGAAAAGGCGTCTACAAGAAGAAACTTAGCAATTCACCAGAACACTGAGTAATGGTTCTTTAACAACTTTGAGGGAGATAAAGGAGATGGTAGGGCTCTATATTCAGAAGACAAAGTCACCTTTCAAATGAGGAAGGTTCCTTCTCTGAATGACTCCTGGTAATAGAGAGATCCAGAACCGTACTGACCTTGGCCCAGTACATGTGGGTTTTGGCTGGTGGCAAGCAGGAATCACAGAACATGATCTCTCTCTCCTGTCCTTACCTTTGCCCCAATATGGTCAGGTGGACACCATCAAATCAGATATTGACAGGAGTCCTTCTTTAGCTGATCAATAAGAATAGGTCTCATTTACCTGTGTTATCTCCCTGCTCTGTCTGGGGCTTTGCTAAATGCTTTATGCACATAATTCCATTTAGTCTTTATAGTGACTACCCATTTTCCTGATGGAAAAACTACAGCTTGAAACAAGTAACTTGCCAAAGTCATATATTAGCAGGTGGCATGCTCTGATTTTGAACGTAGACTTGTTTAGTTCCAAAGTCATTCTCAGTCACTCACATGGGTGTCTGGGGACTCTCAGAGTCAGGAGACTGTACTTCTCCATAGATTTCACTTTCTGCTGGTTTCTCTCCTCCCTTTCTGAGGTTTCTTCTCAGTCTCCTCTGGCCAATTCCTCCCACCCCAGAAATTGTAACATCTTTCAGGACTCAACTTTGGCCCCCTTCCTTGGCTTCTGCTACCCTCCATGCCAACAGCCCCCACATTCGGGTCTCTAACACCTTCTCAATAATCGTTCCACATGGGGGTCAAACTTAGGCACCATGAATCATAGTCCCAGTATAGTGGTCAGTTGATAAAATGTGTCTCCAAATAGCTCATGTAACAGCTGCATAGGCTCAGAGAGGTTTACTAAATTGCCCAAGGCCATTTAGCTATGAACTGGTGCAGCCAAGTATTGAACCCAACTCTGTTTGTTTAAAAAACCTGTTATTTCCCTTCATCAGCACTTAGCCCTGAAATATTGGTGCAGCCTTAGGTGGGGGTCCACCTGATGTCCTTTCTACAATCACTGCTGGCCATTACAGAACCCCCTGAGCTTGTCTTGCTTTCAATACTTAAACAAAAATCCGTCTCTGCCCCCTGATCCCTGCCCACCTGTAGGCCATAGCAGTGCTTTCCTGTGAGCTACACTTCTGAAAAGGCAGGAGTGACCTAGTTTGGAGCCTGATGATGAGCCATTATTCTGAGATAAACAGTCTTGCCTTGTTCCAGACACTGTGTATCCTGTTAGGAAACAGGCCTACAGCCCACAGAACAGTCACGGGTCTTTGAAATCAGGCTTTCTTTGGTTTTCTTTTATTTCACTATTCATAACACAGCTCATTCTTAGATAGTTTTCAAAAGGACTATTCAAACTAATGACTCTTGAACTATAGCATGTCATCTGGAGAACTTATAGAAATCTAGATGCCTGGGCCCTCCCTCCCTACTGATTCAGGATCTACAGGGCAGGGCCCACAAGCTCCCTATAGTTCTGTTATGTCATAGCGGAAGATGCTAGATAAGCAGATCTTGTACCTAGCATGCATTTCAATACCTCTGGAACTTCCCAGGGACCCAAATATCAAATCCAGCAAGTGCATGCCCACTAAACAAGGGTCTTAAACTCATGGTGCACATATTCAATCCACTTTAGCCCACAATTGCTTTATTTGACATAATACAAAACTTTAATTGAACTCTGGTGCTTTAATTGAACTTGGATGCCATTGTTTAGAAAGAGGATGCATTCTTCAGTTGTCTCAACCCCACCCTCCTATTGCCTGTACCTGTTACTTTATATATTTACATTACCTGCCTGGCCCCTGAAGGTAAGTGAATTTCCACCTTACGTAAACAATTGGAGAGATAAGAGAGCAGAAAGGCCAAGTGATTTCCCAATGTGACTGCAAATCATTGGGGCAGTTGATGAGGTGAGACCTTGTATCATTGCTTAACCAATTCAGTTGAATGTTTCCTACATCGAGAAGTGGAATTTTCCTCTTTCAAATAACTTACATAATCCACTGGAGTCCAGGTGGTGGCACCTCTGCTCACGCTCCTTGATGCACCTGCCCTGCCAGAGACAAATATCTCATGCCTGTGTTCTAGTGGGCAACCCATTCCTCGAGTGGAATACACGGAGGAGGAAAAGAAAACCTGGGGCACGGTATTCAAGACCCTGAAGTCCTTGTATAAAACCCACGCTTGCTATGAGCACAACCACATCTTCCCACTTCTGGAAAAGTATTGTGGCTTCCGTGAAGATAACATTCCCCAGCTGGAGGATGTGTCTCAGTTTCTGCAGAGTAAGTGCACATCAGGGTCAAAGGTAAAGGGACAGGAGGGGAGGGCAATAAATGGAGGCCAGTGTGAGTGTGCTGATGGCAATGCATGCAGGTTGATTCTCCCAGGAAAAATGGAATGTCACTGCTGAGCTCTGCCTCACTTCCAGCCTCCACTGTTAATCTACTCTCATCGCCTCCCTCCTTAAAGGCACAAGGCATGGGTTTTGCCTATCAATGCACCTGAAACATTGTTTTTTTTCATACTCAAGGCCCAGGTTGCCCAGTCATGGTTTTCCTTGCAGCTCTGCTATGTTATGAGATGGCAGCAGTGTGCCTGTGTATAAGAAATGTATTATTTGTGGGCAGTGCTAAGAAAGCCTGAACTCCAAGTTTATACACCCATCTGGTACGAATCTTGCTTTGGACTTTCTCTAGTTGGGTGAACCTACCTCACTTTTGTCATCTGTCCAATGGAGTCTGTGTCAGCATTTTAGCCTTTCTCAGAGGGCAGTTGTGAGAATGAAAAAAGATGCTGCATGCTAAGATGCTGCATGAGTGATACATATACAGTAGATGCTCAGTGCATTTGGCTAACTTGGACTCAGTATCTTAGTGGGGAACCACATCATTGGGGTGACATCACTTCCAAGGAGATAAGGGTTTTCCTCTCTGCCAGGAGGTGGTGTTAATTCAGCAAAACCAAACTAAAACAGTCAACTAACCCATAGTAAACACCTACTTCCCCATTTGTAAAGTGGGGATAGTAAAAACATCTACCTCATAGGGGGATTGTGAGGATTAGTTAGTATGTATAAAGTACTTAGAACAGTGTCTGACATATAGTATGTAATGTACAGCATTAGCTATTATTATAATGATGCCCACTGTTATTATTCTCCTCCTAAGTCTGAAACAAATTGAGAAGAAAATAGAGGAACCAAAGAGATGGAGAACAAAATGTCACCTTTATTACTAATAAAAGCTACTTAGAGAATGCGGTAGAGATGTGTAGCCACCATGGACTTCCTTGCCAATTCATTGCCACAGTGTGTCATCCATTCCATGGCCAAGAGCAGACCAGAGTGTGCTCCTCTATGGACCAACAGTCAAGAGAGAAAGGGAAGAAAGTGTGAAATTGAGAATATTCATTCCTCTTCCCAAAGGCTCGAATCAGGGAAGTCACTGGTCCTCATGGGGTGGACTGTGTGAGGTGCGATAGAGAAGCCAGAGTGCTCCTTTCATCCTTTTCCTTCCTGGGAAGTGCCGTGAAAATTTTCTCTGCACTCTGGAAAGACAAGGAGTAGGGAATAAGCATTTCAACCTAACAAATAATAATAGAAGGTAAATTTATTGGATGTTTCCAAAGTGCTAGGCTCTGTGAAAGTACTTTGTTAGCTCTTTTGATTTTCAGAATGATCCTAAGAAGTATTTATCCACATGTTACAGGTGAGGAAACTGAGTCTCAGAGACTTGAACTTATTTGGCCCATATCACCCAGCTAGAAAGTATTGGGGTAGATATTTGAAGATGATAAGTCTATCTGGCATCAGCACCCATCTCCTGGACAGCAGGGTATATTGCTTCCCTACCTAAAAGTCTTCAGAGCCTCTGGCTCTGCTGTGATGGGCTTTGAGTTTCCTTTCTCTCTTGATTCCTAGGTTGCACTGGCTTCCGCCTCCGACCTGTGGCTGGCCTGCTTTCCTCTCGGGATTTCCTGGGTGGCCTGGCCTTCCGAGTCTTCCACTGCACCCAGTACATCAGACATGGGTCCAAGCCCATGTATACACCTGAACCGTAAGTATTATCCCCCCTCCACCAGTTGCCAGCAACAGTGTATGCCACCTCTCTCTAATCCAGGAATTAGGTTTGGTTTATTTGTGGACTCATCCATAGAACAAGGTGCCTGGATTGTTTGATGCTAAGAGAAAAACTCATCGCTTCTGGGGATTTTCTCTGTTCAAATAGACCATACTAATTGGAGATATGGACATCTTTTGAACCAAAGATTCAGACCTTCCCTGACCATGGGAATGAGAGGTCACATTCAAATTCCAAAGGGATTGTAGGAGTCAGAGCTATAAAGTTCCAAATGGGAACAGGAAAAAGAGATGGCAAGCTATCTCAACATCTCCTAAATACATGACTACATGATTCTAAGCTTTCTTTGCCTAGATTGTGTTTTGACTGAAAGTAGAGAATGGCTGGCTACTATGCTGCTTACTTTTGCATTTAGCTATCTCCTTAGGCAGCTAGAACTTAAGCAATTTATACAAAAAGTCAGCAGGACACCCAAAATGGTCTTTTCCTGCCTACAAAGTTTATTATTATAAATCAGAAAAGACCCGTTCTTAATGGACCTGGCACATAATGTTAAATCAATGTAAGTTTTCTTTCTTGATTGACTGCTGCCCACTCTAGAATAAGAGAGGAACAGTTCTATTAAAAATTATTTTTTATTTCCTGTGGAGAATAACTGAGCACATTGTATCTGCCCAGGAATTTCAATGCCAAGGTGAGGACTTGGGATGGGAAGTGTTCATGATCCACAACTCACTCAGGTGTCTGGGGGAATGCCAACAGAAATATTGGCTCTTCCGCACCCCACTGGGCATACTCCTAAGACCCCCTGGCTGCTGTGTCCTGCCCTGTCCCTTACTTTTCTTTCCCCTCTTCCTTTTCTCTTGTACTCTGCCTTACCTGATCCCAAGGTTTGTATACCACTTATTCTTGGAAGTGAGGGCATAAGCCAAAGGAATTACTTCCTTTCTTCCCACCCATTCCTTATGTAGTAAGACTGAGTTGGGCTTGCTTGTAACCCTTATTCACCCCCAAGCTCTGTGTTCTCTGTCTTTCAGTGACATCTGCCATGAGCTGTTGGGACATGTGCCCTTGTTTTCAGATCGCAGTTTTGCCCAGTTTTCCCAGGTGAGGAATGCATATCTTTAGCCTTCTAGCCTCATGTCTCTGGAAGGTACAGTTCTGTGCTACCACCTGAGATGGGTGTATGGTCCTATGGAGATACCCATTCTAGAGACCACAACATTTGAGTTGTGAATCCCTCATCCTCTGAATTAAATTGTTGAACTTGCTAATCTCACTTGTCCTACCAGGGGTGGTATATTAGCCTTTCATCCATGAAAAACCTCTCTGGTTCCCATGTAGAAGTGATTTTACCTTGTCAAGCAGTCATTTGGTTATGTTTTCATTAAGTAAGATGACATTTGCCAAGAATCCAATGCCAATAGCCCTACTCAGAGTTGGCAAAAAATAATAAGCCTAATGTTTTTTCACTATTATCAAAATAGCAGGCTAGATCTTGATTCATCTATAACAGTGGTGACCATGTTCAAAAAATGTTTTGGGGATCAGTAAAAGAATCCTACTAATGCTCTACAGGCTTTGAGAGGTGGCCTAGAACCATTGTTGGATCATGAGATTGTTGAATGACAATGCATGCATAGGTCCTACCAAGCCACCAATCACCTGTGTGACCTGAGAAAAGTTGTCTTGAGAGGTCACCCTGTTCTTCAAATGTGTATCAATAAAAAGCCCTCCTGACACACACACACACACACACACACACACACACACACACACACACGATCAAATGGAATGACCCGTGAACAAATGCTGGACCAAGCATGAATTTCAGAGTAATGGGATTGTGTGTGAATTTTATAAGCAGCTGGAAGAAATAAACATTCTACTGTTGAAAGAAGAGGCTACCACTTAATATATGAAACAAATGAACAAACAAAAAAGCTGAATTAATTGCTTGCTAAATAAGGAAAAACTGTACTTGTAAGACACAGACTTCCCCAAACAATGAAAACTTGCTTTTATGTAGGTTTCTGGGAAATGTGGATTCAGAAATTGTTGGACATTAAAAAGTGCTTAAGGATTGGTTGAACCTTAACTGTAGAAGCGTTACCACTGGACTGAAGTTACTGCTGATAGGCTGACTTTTAGAAGTGAGGTTCTTGCTGCCCAGTGCCACTGTTTGTTTTGGAAGCTTTAAAATTGGGATTGTTGCTATGGCCAAAGATAAATAAGTTTTCTTATCAGAATAGAACTTTTTGTTCTCACCATCAGAAGGTATTAAGGAGGCTAAGTAATACCCTTAAGCCATTTCCATTTTGGGGAGCTCCACAGAGAAGTGGACAATTACCTGAGTAGACTGTCCAACCTATGAGGGAAGGTGGGGGGTGAGGGGGTAAGAAATCAACCAAAGGACTTGTATGCATGCATATGAGTATAACCAATGGACACAGATAGGGGTGGGGGGAAGGGAGGAGGGCATGTGCTGGGGGTTAGGGGTGGCCGGGGAGAGGTCAGTGGGGAAAAAGGAGACTTATGTAATATATTAAACAATAAAGAACTTAAATTTTTTAAAAGAGAGAAATGGAAGCTCTGGGCCATGAGTGTCACACAGTTTCAACTTTGACCAGGACAGTTCTAAGGCAGAGAACCATTCTGAAGCTTCCCTGAGCACATCCCTTTTTTATCTAAAGGCAGGACTTGCTTTCTGCTACAGTAAAAGATGGGATGGGGATGGAACACAGGGATATCTTGGAACACTTGTGTCTAGGTTCACAAAGACTGGTGACAACTAGAACAGGGTGCAATTTTGATCTTGGATTTATCAATGGCTCCTGATAGACTTAGAACTGTGGCATGTCTGGAACAGAGATGGGGAAGGGGCAAGAGAGTAGATCCAGGCTAAGCCAGTATCTAAATTTGGTTCATTCTAACTGGACAGTGTTTTCTCAGTATGTAATCTGGGCCAGGTGCTGCATTTGGCCTAGACAGGAATACAGGGATGAAGACCATGTAACTTCTTGCTTCATTATGGGCCCAATTCTTAGTTCTTCTCTCTATCTACATTAATTTCTTGGTTATATCACCCAATTTCATGGCTTTAAATACAAGCTCTAACCTGATGATAAACACATTTATATCTCCACCCAGACTTTAATCCTAAAACTTAGACTTACATATCCAACCACCTATTCAATATCTCCACTTGGATGTCTAATAGACATCTTTATTCATCATGTCCAAAACTGAATTCTTTATCTTCCTGTTCAAACCTTCTCCACCCACAGCCCCCTATATTAGTTCATGGCAACTCCATCCTTCCAGTTTCTCAAACCAAAAGCACTTGGGGGAGATCATTGACTTTTCTTTCTTACATACCTACAACCATATCTTTCAGAAAATTCTAAGGGCTTACTTTCAAAATATATGTAGAATCTTGTCATTTCCCATCATATTCACTGCTACAACCTGGTGTTAGCCACTAGCATTCCTCACCCTGGTGACTGCAGTAGCCTTGTAACTGGTCTCCCTTCCTCTACCCTTGACCCCCTACAGTCTATTCTCACAGAGAAGCCAGAGTGAATCTTTGAAGACATAAATAAGATCTTGCCACTTCTCTGCTTAAAACCTGTAATGTCTCCCCATTTCACTGAGAGGACAATCTTAAGCCCCAAATAACCAAAAAGGTCCTACATGATGGGGCTCCAGATTCCTGTTTGATATCATCTGTCACTCCCCCCATCCTCTTACTCTGCTTTAAGCACACTGGCCCCTCTCTATTTCTTGAACCAACTGAATTACCTACTCAAAAGTAAAAACCATGAGATAAAGGATCTTTATCAATTTTGTATGTTTCCAGAAGAACACAATGTTTTTACATACAGTAGGAAAGACACACACACACACACACACACACACACACACACACACACACACACACACTGATACAAGGCAGACTGAAGCAAATGCTGCAAGAGAGACAAAAATACAGCTAGAGAAATTTTGCAGTTGAAGCTGTGATGAGAAGTGGTTCATGACATTTCAGACTCTCCAACTATATATACCTGGATGGATGTCAAGCACTTCTCCTGTGGTTTCTTCAGGGTGTATAATTAAGACTTATCTAGTACCACAGAAATGTTCCACTTCTGCTGTAGAAGAATAATTACTAAATTGGAATCAAGAGATGAAGCTTTAGACACAAAGTGCTGTGTGATCTTGAGCATATCATCTCCCTTTTCTGTGCCACAGTTTTCTCATCTGTAAAAAAATACACCTGTTGAATCAAGCCAACACTTTCATTCAGCCAACTCTTGATTCAACAGGTGATTGACCAGCTAGGGAACAGTTTCCCCCAGTCTAGAGATCTGTGATTCTATGATGTGTGGTTAAGGAAGACTTGACAGAGCAATTAGGGTCTCTCTGAGCTCTTCTGAAGACATCTAGCCAACCATCACCTTCTGTGATCAAGTACCTTTATCTTTAACTGAGGATAAAGGTTGAAAATAGGCAGACCCTGTCATGCCAATGACTCTGTTTTTTTATAATTACAGGAAATTGGCCTTGCCTCTTTGGGTGCACCTGATGAGTACATTGAGAAACTTGCCACGGTAAATTCTGTCTTTCTGTGGTGGGTAGTGGGAGTGTTATGGGTTACAGCCCTCAGGTCCCTGAAGCTTTGATCTTCCCCTGAAAGCCAGGTCATTTGGAAAGAAAGTCAGAATGCACTGGGTTACATTTGCACAAGTATAATTTTTCACTTGGATTACTCCTTAGTGGTTGGATTTTGAAATCAGCTGCATGCAGATGTTTACATGTGATTCTAAACAGAGTGCCTTGAAAATAGCAATAAGCTGTAATAATTGCCCTTGAGATTTCTCCAGCATAAAGTATGTGTGTATGTGGAAGCAATGATTGATAGGGGAGTCATTCAGAAATTCCAAGTTTAGCACAGATGAGGGGATGGCCCTTCATTGATTCTATCACCCTCCAATCTCCTGCCTCCCACTGCTGAGCCTGATGGGATTGCTTGGTAAGTTCGAACAACATAAAGGGAACATCTCACTCTAGTTGATTCCATGAAGAAGAAAGCAAAAGTGGCGAAGGAGTTCCTGTTCTAGAGAGAACAATTTGTTAGGGGTATACTTTGAGGGCACCCTCAATACTCTCCCCCACTGTCACTGCTTCCTGTCTCATCTTGCATTCAGCCAGCTCTTGATTCAACAGATGATTGGTTAGGGTGAGACACAAGAGACAGAGAGGTGACCTCAGGTCATGCTGATTCAGAGAACAAACCTGCACAAACTCTCACCTGGGCAGTCCTGTCCTTGATCGTGGGGCATCTGCTGTCTTTACCTCCCTTCGGGTGTGCTCTCAACTTGACTTTCCATTCCAGATTTACTGGTTTACTGTGGAGTTTGGGCTCTGCAAACAAGGAGACTCCATAAAGGCATATGGCGCTGGGCTCCTGTCATCCTTCGGTGAATTACAGGTATGACTCTAACAGGAACTAACAATAGATTTGAAAATGGTGGAAACAACTGACCATTCTTTTTTTTCTTGGTGCTATGGAAACCCCATTTACATTCATTTTGTGATTCAACCCAGGGGGTTAACCTTAAGAGATTGCTGCCTTAGCAGTTAAGATCTGATCATGAGTGTGGGTGTTAATTGAACTGTAAGTTCACAGGTCTCCAGGATAGAGGGGCCTCCTGATTCCAAGGTTTGACTGTGCATACAGATGTATGAAAACATGTGCCAGCAAATGTGATTGGCTCCCTCATCTGTTGATCACCTCATTTGAAAATGGTTGCAGTGCATTACTTCTTTCTATCTTGACTGTAGGTTTTAGATGAACTATAAAGGGTAGAATATAGCAGATGCAAAATATTTCAGTTTACTGCATTTGGGCTGGGGTGTGGAAGGAATCCGAGTGAGATGGGAGAAGGCGCACAAATGGCTTGTGGGATGCAGCAGGGACCATTGGCCCTGATTTAACTGTGAAATTTTTCCACTTGGTGTTTGCAGTACTGCTTGTCGGACAAGCCCATGCTCCTCCCACTGGATCTGGAGAAGACAGCCATCCAGGAGTACACGATCACAGAGTTCCAGCCCCTGTATTACGTGGCTGAGAGTTTTAATGATGCCAAAGAGAAAGTAAGGTGAGGTGGCAACTAAGGCAGGTCAGCAGCTCTTGGGACCTCCTTACTTGCTCTGGTGCCACTGATCTGTGGGTGGTTGGCCAGGAGGTGGACTCCAATGCCCACAGCAATAGTGTGCAGCAGACACAGCCTCCTACTCTTGTCCCTTTTCACCCTTGTTGGGAGGGGTTCCTTCGTGAGACCCTGTTTCGCAGCTTATTGTCCTCACGTGCCAATCCCTGAAGACTACCCAGCCACCTGATCCTTGTTCAATACAGCCACCAAATCCACAGATTTGAACCCTTCTGTGTGCAGAGTAGACACAGAAGTCCCTCCACCAAATCAGTCCTTGAAATCTTATAACCCATGTTCACGTTATTCTCCTAGATACCTGCAGAAATCACTCCCTGACCTCCTTCAAATCTTCACCCACATTTAACCTTCTTTGTGCATCTTTCTCTAACCAACTTATTTAAAATCACTACTCAGCCCTACCCCAGCACTACTTACCCCTTCTATGACTTCTTTTTCTGTTTTCTACTTATTAATGTCTACTATATTGTAGGATGTAAGATCCATGAGGATAGAGATTTTATCATTTCTGTTTTCTACTCTTCCCCCAGCCCTTAGAACATTGCATGACACTTAGTAGGCACTCAACAAGTAATTAGCAAATGCACTAATCTCAGGATGTGAGTGAGCCCAGGAATTCCAACTCTGGAACTTGGATATCCAGCCACTATGCTCCACCAGACTCGATAAACTTGGAGAGCCCTACTAGCCTCCCTTATAATTGTCTTCTCATTATGGCAGCTTCTACTTTCACCAGAAGCCAACTTAGAAATAGCATTTGTGATATCTTTGCATTTTATAAATCATTTTGGAATATCTTGTTAATTAATTGGTTAACATGCATTCCTCCCAGACCTAGGAGTAATGAAGAAGAAACAGGCCTACTGAAGAGTCAGACTACCTTCATCTTCCCAGCTTCACAATATATTGCCAGTATGGCCTTGGTAGACACTTAGCTGCTCCAAACCTCAGTTTTCTCATCTGTAAAATGGGGAAAATAATAGTACCTTCCCACTAGAGTTCTTATGAAGATTAAAATAAGAGTGAGATTTATAAAGACTATAGAACAGTAAGAACTTAATGTGGGGATAAGGACACATATGTAATAACTTAATCAATAAAAAAATTAAAAATAAAAATAAATAAATAATTTTTTTAAAAAAGAACTGTACATAGTTCTTGGTACAGGGGCGGCACTGGAGCTATGCTAAATTTCACTCATAATGTAGTGTTTTCTTCAACTCTTGAGAGCTGTATTCCCTCCTTGCACTGATTGCCAACCATCTCAGGACTTATTTTTTTCTATAACACTCTGTAGCTGGATTCTACTTACTCTTTTAAAAAAATATATATTTTATTGATTTTTTTACAGAGAGGAAGGGAAAAGGGTAGAGAATTAGAAACATTGATGAGAGAGAAACATTGATCAGCTGCCTCCTGTACACCCCCTTCTGGGGATGTGCCCACAACTAAGGTACATGCCCTTGACCAGAATCGAACCTGGGACCCTTCAGTCCACAGGCCGACGCTCTATCCACTGAGCCAAACCGGTTAGGGCTCTATTTACTCTTTTTATTTTATTTTATTTTATTTTATTTTATTTTATTTTATTTAATCCATGAGAATTTTGGCCTTATTTTAACCTGGGCTTTTATTGTAAGCTGCCTCTGTCCTTTTTGGAAGTAGGTGACCAAATAAATATGTGCATACATGTGTTTATATAGTCACATAGAAACACAAACAGCAAAGGGTTCCCAAGAGGACCTCACTAAAACTCTATCATACTTCTCAGCCTGGCATCTAAACCCTCTGTTCTAGTGTTTTCTGTGTTACTAATAGCCAAGTGAAAGGCCATTGAAAAATCTTTCAGAATTACCTTTTCCCCAAATGGTGCCCTTCACTCAGATCTATGGTTTTGATTTCAGGAACTTTGCTGCTACAATCCCACGGCCCTTCTCAGTTCGTTATGACCCATACACCCAAAGGATTGAGGTCTTGGACAATACCCAGCAACTTAAGATTTTGGCTGACTCCATCAACAGTAAGTAACATACCTTTGAGGCCACTCTCTTTCCCAGAAATCGAGAGTTGTGTTTTCTTATCTTCACGATAGAAACAGTAAGAAATTTATTAAATTTCTTGCCATGTTCTTATGAAGATTAAAATAGGAATGAGAATTATGAAGACTATAAAACAGTAAGAACTTAACATAGTTCTTGGTACAGGGGAGGCACTGGAGCCATGCTAAATTTTACTCATAACGTAGTGTTTTCTTCAACTCTTGAGAGCTGTATTCCCCTCCTTGCACTGATTGCCACGCATCTCAGAGCTTGGTAAGAACATGGCATGAATAAGAGTGGCTCCATCAGACCTTCTTAGTCCAGTGGTCTAGGCTGAGTTATCTATTTAGACTGTGCATTCTCAAACCTAGTGTGCATCAGAATCACTTGGGGTGATAGTTAAAAATGAATAGTTATGGGTCATAGCCCCAGACTACATTCACAAAATATGTGATGAGGATTGGGAGTTTGTATTTGTAATAAGGTCCCAGGTGATTCTGACACAGGAGGTTTGTATGAACCACACTTTTAGGTTCAATGGCTTAGCTTCTTGCAAGCATCAATGGATGGTCATGTAAAAGAGAAACAGAACAGCTGGTGATTTTCCCCGGGGGAGAAAACTGTTAACTCCTCTCCTGAGAAGCAGTCTATGGAAAGAGGAAGCCAATTATATTAATAGCTCTCTCACTTCCTAAAACTTGAAACTACCTAAGCCAGTGGTTCTCAACCTGTGGGTCGCGACCCCTTTGGGGGTCGAACGACTCTTTCACAGGGGTCGCCTAAGACCATCAGAAAACACATATATAATTACATATTGTTTTTGTGATTAATCACTATGCTTTAATTATGTTCAATTTGTAACAATGAAATTGGGGGTCACCACAACATGAGGAACTGTATTAAAGGGTCTCGGCATTAGGAAGGTTGAGAACCACTGACCTAAGCCATGATTGCCCAAATTCTATCACTGTGAGCTCCTTGAGGGTTGGGGTGCATCCCGATGATTTCCCCGTACTTTACACATTGTGGACATTTGAAGGGTGTGTGTTCATGATATGAGTGGTTCATCTATTTTTTTTTCTAGGTGAAGTTGGAATCCTTTGCAGTGCCCTCCAGAAAATAAAGTGAAACCATGGACAGAACCGGGTCTGTCAACTGAGAATCTGTTGATAGAAATCCAACTACTTCTTTTATTTTATCTGAGAAAGTCTGAAAATCAAACCTTAATTAGAAATGACAGCCTCAAATTACTTTTTTGAACAAGGTGAAGGAGCAACAAATAAGTCTAAATAATCTGAAATGACAGCCTATTAACACATACCCCAAAGCATAATGGTGGATCTTTAGGGGTCATCTTTTGATTTTGAGATGATAATCGCATACTCTCAACTGAGTTAAAATGAATAATGTCACTTTTCATCAAAGTTAATTAATCTGTGACCTGCTTCATTCAAGCTTCATATTTACCATAGAGAATTCCTAAAGGAGTATGTATCACTCAATGTAAAACACAAGCCTGTGATTAGAATTGAACTTTGGGGTTTAATATAAATCTTAGCCTACAAAAGTCATCTTCTATTTCATTGAACTATGATTCTAATAACTGCTTTATTGTGTTGCCTATGAAGATTTTCTTTAATTCAGAACCCTATTAAAATGGTTAGAAACATTAAAATTCATAGTATAATATCAAAACATTTCTGTATGTTTTATTGTAACCATAAATACTGCTGTGGAAGATAATACAACTCCCCACCTGACTCCTACAACTTGCAGCATCATCTTCCAATCATTGCAAAGTTTGTTTTGGGAGATATTTTGAAGACACTTAAGATTTATTAGATGTTAACTAAAAGCCTAGCTGGTAGATATTCAGTAAATAGTCATTGAATGAATAAGGAAATACATTATTAAAGAGCAAATGAGAATTTTTAATTATGATAAAGATATTTAGTGGTTACAAAATTTTGCATTTTCAAGTGTTTCTTGGAATGAAATATTTCTCTCGCTGCCTTAGAAATATATTAGCTGGATAATCTTGTGACATGAAACAATGGTCAAAGAATCTGATTTCCAATCCATTGCAGGGGCTCATTGTGATCATCTATGTCATATCTGGATGGATAGTCAACAGACTTAGACTTTTGTTGATTGTACATTTCACATGAACACTGGATATCTAAGGAAGAGTGGGGAGGTTTATAATGCCTTAAAAACTGTGCTTTGAAATAATTCTCACACCACAGAATTTAAACCTTTCAACATAGTCCAAATCTATATATACATGCAAATTAATGTTGTAAGCAATAAAATAATGACATGTTCATCAACATGAAGCTAAACCTGTATCTTGAAAAACATAACTTTGGAGATTGAAATGGAAATTTCTTCTTTGCAGCAGAAGGCAGTAGACCTTCATTCCTCTGTTCCCATTTCTGACAGTTGCACACCATTTTGAAGCTTCCTTTTCCTTCTAGAGCTGTAGCATTACCGGTTTTAAATCACAAGCTCCAAAAAGTCAACACTCTGCTGCTAATGACATTTTTTTTCATCTGGAAATATTGTGTTGTGCTCATTTTATGAAATAGTTAACATAAAGGAAATTGATTTAAACATCATCATTCTCCAGACATGTTGTTTTACTGAGGGTTCAACACAAGAAAACATGACTTCGCTTTCCTGCCCAACTTTAAGACTTTCCTGCCCAAGTGGTCAAACTTTTTGTCTTTCTAGGGGCAGGAAGTTGAGACCAATTTTTAAAATAAAGTTCATTATGCTGGCTGGTGTGGCTCAGTTGGTTGAGCATCACTCTAGGCACCAAAAGGTCACCAGTTGGATTCCCAGTCAGGGCACATGCCCAGGATATAGGTTTGATTCCTGGTCAGGGTGCATGCAAGAAGCAACCAATCAATGTTTCTCTGTCACATAGGTATTTCTCTTTGTCTCTCCCTCTCTCTCTTCCTCTCTTTAAAATCAATAAAAACATATTTTTAAATAAAATAAGTCATTGATACCATGATCAATGTCATTTCCTGCTCTGAATACTGCATTCCAATGCCAACCTTAGAAATAATTCTTGAAAAACCAAGCAGGACAAATTAGTCCCTCAACTATGGATGTGACAAGAAAGCATCCTGTTCTTTTAAGAGTAATGCTCTATCACCACTCATTAAAGGATTGTCAAATAAATGTCACCAAAATTAGTCATTAACTGTAGAAGTAAGAATCAACTAATATACAATGCTTAACAATGCAGTTTATTGCACTTTCTTGAATGCTCAGTAAAACAACAAATATTTATTTGACCAGCTATTTCCTTGCCAGTTCATTAATGGGACTAGGCTCATTAACATGGTTACCGGGTGGGCCGTGGGGCAGCACCTTGTTTCAGCAGGTCCTTGTTTCCATCTATGCACCATCCCACTCCTGGGCCTCCTTTTCTCTTCCACCCTGGGGCTCTCTGAACTAAAACGGAGAGTCTTTCATTTTTCAGTCCTGGCTCAGAATTTGCTCAGATGGAACCACAAACACAAGATCCATTTAAGAGACTCAAACCTCAGCATTCCAAAGATCCAGTTTCTATTTGGTGAAATTAAAAGCTCCATCTCCTGGACATACAGGCCATGGCAGTGGGTTTTAAGCCAATCCCAGTATTAGCCTGCCCTGGATTTACCAGGAGTAAAGATTAAAATGGCCATGTGCCTACGAAGCCCTCACCTGGTGCTTTTCCACCTACATCTGGAGGTGGGGCAGAGGAGGGAGCTGGAGGAGGAATAGATTCTGGCAGAGGGAAGGGTGAGAGGCATCAAAATAGCTAAAGTCTTTAAGTCTAAAACAGGAGGTGACACTGAGGGGGAACATGAAAAGAAACTGTCAGATTCGCCCAGGCAATGACATACGCTCTGGAGGGCGTGGAAATGGGGTTCTTCCATTTCCTTCTCAGCCAGCAGGTTAATTAAAACCAACTCCTGCCCCCCAAAACCTCAGACTCCTCCATCCACTTTAGGGGAAAATGGGCCGGCTGCTCTTGACCTTAAATATCCACGAGTTGACTTCAGCCAGAACCACGGACAGCTCCCGCCCCAGTTCTGCCCCTCCAGGCCCTGGATGGTCTCCAGTTCCACTGGAGATGACCTGGAGTGTGGCTCCCCAGATAGGCCTCCTCTTGCTCTGCTCACTCCATCCTCCCAGGTGTCTTGTTAAGAGCCTGGAGTCCTGTCTTGAGCCAGGTACCCAAACCTGCTCCCAAGACCAAGGGTACTTGGTCCCAAGTAGAAATTTACATGAATATGACCTTCCCAAGTCCAGTGTCAGCCTGTTTATTGATGTCTTAAAACAAAAGCTCAGAGATATACATATTTGCTCACAAGAAAGAGGCCTATAGTTGTATTCTCCTATTTCTTCTGAATCAAAACTGCATAGAGATGAAGTTCTGTCATTTCCCTGGATTAGTTGGGTGCCCTAACCTCGTCTCATTTTAAGGTAGTTTTTGGAATAGTGAAATGCCACAGAATCCTCAAAACTTTGTCCTTGGAAGAATTTTCTGATGAAGGAGACAACAGAACATGGTGATTAATCAAAGAAGTTGAAGTTGGATTGAATCCAGAGTTTCCCATTCCCTGAATATAAGGCCTTAAGCAATTTATGGCCTCAAGCAATTTATTTACCACCTTCTGCTTCTGTTCCTTCATCAGTAAGTTGAGAATATAATAGTATGTGCTTATTCACACATTTTGAATGGATAATGGTGAATCTCAAGTTGTATTGAAATTCAGACTTCTTTGGAAACCTATAGAATGAGCTACAGTTTTATTTAAAATGTCAATATTTTAATACACCAGAACTTAAATTATTTGCAACATATGATAAAAATTTTCAGATGGTAACTTACAAATATATGAGGGGTGTATAGTTTTATAAAATTCTTATAGGAGGTGTATGAAAAAATTTTGGATAGTAGGTGTGTACTATAGGCTGCACTGTATCTAGTGGCCCCTACAGGGAGTCCCTTCTCACACATTGCTCCAGTTTTACTTGAACAATTTGGAGAAGTGGAGAGCTGTCATTTGCATTGATTGTTCCATAAATTATTAGAAAGGCCCTAGATCAGAAGCTCACTGGGACGGAAATGCAGCACGATGGAAATAGCACTAGATCTCATGTGAGTTCTGAGTTCCCTCTGAACTAAGTCTTTGGCTCGCTGAACCATAGTGGCCCATCTGAAACATGAGCAAAGAAAACCTGCCCTCCCCAATTCACAGTGTAGTAGAATATAGAGCTGAAGAACACAGGCTCTGGGTTCAAATTCCAGCTCTGCCATGGACCAGCTAATATTTTTTATTTCTCTGTGCCTTCTGTTTGTCATCTGATACTTACATAATAGGAATAATAGTACCTCCTGAATAGTTGTTGTGATGGTTAACCAAGTTAATATTTACAAATAAAGTGCTTTCAATAGTGTCTGACACATAGCTATTATTACTACTACCTTAGCTATAACTGTTGTTGAGAACATTAAAAGCATTAGAAATGCTTTAAACCCTCTGGCTGCTACACAAATAAAAAATACTGATAAAACTATATTGGTTATGATGCTTTCACCAGCAAACTACCCCCACCCGCCAAAAAAATGCCCACAAAAAAACTTCAATAAAATGAGCTTAACCTATGAAGAGATTTATTATTGCCCATAACAGTAAGTCCATAGATGTCAGAATCAGGGCTCCAGTGCCATTACTCTGGGCTGTGTCCTAAGAGTGTGCTGTCTTTGTCTTCACAGTGACTTCCCTCATGCTCATAGGATGGCTACTGGCAGGAGCTGAAGCCAGGTGTTGCCTTTTTGCTGTAGTCTGAATGTTGACGTCCCCCCAAAATTCATATGTTGAAACCCTCACCTTGACCATGCTGATACCTTGATCTTTACCTTCCCAGCCTCCATCACTGTTGTGTACAAGGCACCCGGTCTGAGGTATTATGTTATGGCAGCCCAAACAGATTAAGATCTCTTCCATCTAATTGATCATCTTAAGTCAGGTGCCCATTTCTGTATTACAAACATTGCTTAAGGAAATACCACGCAGATTGCCTTCACCCTGGGTGTCTGAACTGATTATTGGAAAATGCAATACTGTGACTAGTTTAGAGTAATCAAGATCAAGGCCCTGCCCTAGCAGGTTTGGCTCAGTGGATAGAGTATCGGACCGAAGGGTTCCGGGTTTGATTCCAGTCAAAGGCACGTACCTCGGTTGCAGGCTCAATCCCTCAATCCCTGGCCCTGGTCAGGGCAAATGCAGGAGGCAACCAATCAATGTGTCTCACATCAATGTTTCTCTCTCTGTCTCTTCCCTTCCCTTCCACTCTCTACAAAAAGAGTCAATGGAAAAATATCCTCAGGTGAGGATTAACAACAACAACAACAAAGATCTAGGCCCTGAAACTTGGGAGTGAGTCCCATGCTATCTTAGGGTCTCAGCACGAAGCAGATGACATATTAAAACTAGTTAAATGGCCTGGCCAATGTAGCTCAGGGGTTGAGTTTCGACCTATGAACCAGGAGGTCTGCGGGGTCAGGGCACGTGCCCGGGTTTTGGGCTTGATCACCAGTGTGGGGTGTGCAGGAGGCAGCTGATCAATGATTCTCTCTCATCATTGATGTTCTATCTTTCTCTCCCTTCCCTTGAAATCAATAAAAATATACATTAAAAAAAACACCTAAACACATGAAGAGAATTTACTAAAGGGACTATAAAGTTGTGGGCAGAGTTTGGGTAACTCAACAAGGGACTGTGCAGGCCAGAGGTAGAAACAACAAGGAGCCATTATTACCATCCTCACTGTGAGGACCAGGGAGCTTCTCTGAGAAGGTGCGCACAGAGCATCGGAGGGAGAGGGCTGCCCCAGACGATCTCTGTCCATTCCCAGAGAGCTGCTGGCAACTGCAGCTACTTAGCAATGAACGAAACCAGCAAAATACCGCCCCCACCCCCAACCATACTTTTCTATCACTTGCTGAAAACCACAGAGGAAGGGAGTCATTAATGCCATTGGTATCCCCCCAGCCCCAGGTCAGACACCCAGGCCTGGGTCAGGGTGCAGAAAAAGAAAGCAAATGAAGAGTGTCACGCCTCATTTGGTGAAGCAAATGAAATAGTGTCACGCCTGGGCTGCACAGGGGAGAGGAGTGATATCTAAACAAGATGGTGTCCTGGTGGGAAAGAGGAAAGGAATGCTGGATAGGTACCTAACAAGATGCACTCCTCATATCCTCATTCAAAAGAAAAGTGTTCTGTTTCTTTTTCAAATGATCTAAAGTTGCAGACATCTCTTATTTGTAAGTAAAATCCAATCCATCCTCAAGGGAGCTGCACAAGAAGATAACACAAGGCTGAGCTGCCACCACTTGATGAGGGATTCAGGGAAAGGGGGGTGTCCAGATCTTTCAGGGAAAAGTGAAGAAATCCATCCCCATGAGGGATTGCAAAGGGAAGTGGCTGTTCCCTCGACAAAGCCAAAGAGAACAGCCTAATGAGGCCTAAGCCGGTTATGTGGTGTAATTTACTGAATCGTGTTGGCTGCCTTGCAATGTTTCAAGGCAATTTTTTTTTGTAATACATGATTAGTAGGAAAAGATTTGGATGTTGCCATTTTCCAAAGAAAACTTGACTACATTTAGTAATTAAGAAAAATGTTCTCCTTGGACAGTCTCATATTTCTATGCAAAGTGGTATCCTCAGTCAGAGTTTACACAAGGTATTATTGCCTAATGGATGAGGATCGCTAATTAGTTCTGAACTACATGTCAAGATAAACAAATGCAATCCCGAAAGGACTTCAAGAAGCTCTCTAAGTGGCACCATCCACAGCAGAGAGAATCTACCCCTGTGGTTCTCCATACTGGCTGCACATTAAAACTACGTGGGGGAGCTCTTTTTAAAAAACAAAACAAAACAAAACAAAAAAACCCCTCTACATTCAGACTTCACTCCATAGCAATTAAAAAAATGTTCAGTGAGGTCTAGGCATGGGTACTTTTGAAAATCTTCCCAAGCAATTCTAATATTCCACCAGGATTGAGAATCTCTGGCTTGTAAGATACTTACATCACTGATGGATGCAGCATGCTGAAATCAAGCGGATCATTTGCTTTGCTGATTAACTCAACAGTTCAATCCAAATAGCCATCCTGGCATGTGGAGCCTGTGGCTTTGTTTTGCTGTGTCTTTCAACCAGATATTGAGCAGCACAATGGAAGGGTTAGAAATGGGGCTCCGAGGTCAGGCTGATGGGGTCAAGTTCTGAGTCCACTCGTGGGTTATGTGATTTGGGGAAAGTCACTTAACCCTTTTGATGAATAGTTTCATGATCTGTAAAATGGGGGCAATGATAGGAATTACAACATAGATTGTGTTGAAGATTAACTTAGAATTAACTTCATGCCTATAAAGGTCTTAATATAGTGCCCAGCACAGAGTGAACTCTCAATAAATGTGGACTATAATTTGTCTAACTTTCAGCCAACGGGAAGTCTCCCTACATTCTGCTCACTTGGCTGTGTAGAGTTCTCTTTGGCATGGGGATGAGGAGATGAGCAAGTTCAAGGAGCTGGACCTTTGGCCCCTTCCAGCTCGGATTCTATGGATCTGTGAGATGCTTTGGAGTCACCCTACATGAAAGACAAATGACATTAACAAGTAGAAAACTACTACTATTTCAACCAATAAAAGCCAGTCTTTATTGAGTGTGCCAGGCACCGTGTTAGGCACTTTACAGCTTCTCTTCACTTAATCCCCATAAGAATCAAGCTTATTATTTGCTTTGCTGACGAAAATAGAAAATACCCACCCACACACACTTTAATTATGGGGATCCTTTGGCTCATAAATGATGAATAACTTTCCTAAGATATTCCAGCTAATATCTGACTGAGTTAGGGTTCAAACTGGGTCTCTCTGGCTTCAGGGCTCATGTTTGGTCAACTGGGCCATCCTGCCTGTCCTTAACGACACTCCTCAGTATTGGGGCTGACGTAACTGCTTCTCTTGGAGAAAGAGAAAACAAAATCCTTGCTGAACAAATGGGGCCATGTCCCAGGGATGGATCCTCATTAACTAATTTATTTTTTTCTCTGAAAACACAGATTTAGAATACAGATGTTCAGGAAACACTCATGTTGGCCCAATGTCCCCACTGGGGCACTGGCGGGGGTAGGGGAGAGGCAGGGAAAGGGGATCACAATGACTTTGCTGCCCTGCCCGGTGGCAGGTAAGAAGCAGGTTCTTAGTGGTTATAAATCAACTCACATTAACATCTTAGATATGAAATGTGAACAGCTCTCCACTGCTAATCACCTCCTACTGCTGAACACAATGAGAGTGAGTCCTCAGAAGAGCATTCAATGCAGATTTGGCCTTTCTTTCTCCAAAACAACAATACCTGATAGCTCATTTTGCAGGATAAAAAAAAATTTCCATGGGGAGATCATTCTCTTTCCAGGGAAAGTTCTGGATCCAGAAAGACTGCCCCAGCCTAAAGCCAGCACAGACATCTATACTCCAGACCTGAATTGTCCAGCAGGTGGTGGTGTGTCTGCTGAGCAGTGGTCTCATCAAGGCATATAAAGTGAAAAGACTGTCTTTTCATGGGTATAGTGCAGAGCCTTAGTTCTTGCTGCTCACTCTCCCTGGTAGTATCTATTTTATACTTAGTATTTAATAGAGCTCTTCTGCAAATCATTTTAAAGCATATTAACATAATATACTCTAGATCCATCCATGTTGTTGCAGATGGTAAGATTTTATTCTGTTTATGGCTGAGACAAATTCCATTGTAGGTATGTACAACATTTTCTTTATCCAATAATTTTTTGATGGGCACTTGGGTTGCTTTTATATCTTGGCTAGTGTAAATAATGCTAATACAAAATAATATTGCATGTAAACTGTAACTGAAAAATAAAAACTAAAAAAAGAAAAGAAAAGAAAACATTACCCACTCCCCCCCCCCCAAAAAGAAACACATCTTAACAGAAAAATTATTTGTTTGTTTGTTCACTTACTCTTTTTTGTATTTAAATAAGATTTTTACTTGTACAATAATGGGCTATCACAGTAATATAAAATAATTTCTCACAAGGTTTATTAAGACAGCAGACATGGAATTTTTCTTCCACGTTAAATTAAGAGAGGTTTAAATTAAGGAAATTTAATAAAAGTTGCTGTGTCTTTCTGGTATTTTTGGGTAAAGAAGACAACCATTGGCCTTAAAATGGAAGAAATAATGGCCTTGACCTTATTTGTGAGTTGCTTTCTCGCGCTCACATTAGCATGTTAGGCTAATATGTTTAGTTACTCTTTTTTTAAGTTTAGTTTTTATTGTTGACAGTATTACAGATGTTCCCTGTTTTCCTCCCACTTTCCCCCTCCACACACTCAACTACACCTGTGGAGAGCTTGGCTCTTAGATTCTAGGTTTGTGATCAAGACCCTTCTGTCCACCTGGGGGCAGCAGATCCTTAACTACAGAAGCACCTCAATGGAAACAACTGGCTTTTCAAGCTTCGGACTTTCAAACATAAGCTTTGGGAGTAGTGTTTCCCTAATGGTTGACTCCATAAATATTAATACTAAAATATTATACTTGAAGAAAGAATTCCACATTCAAATAAGTTTGGGGAACTCAGGCTTAAGCCAAGTTAAAAGTGTCCTTCCTGCAGGACTTCTCAGAATCTGTAATATGCTTTCATGACACAAAATCAACATTAGGGTATGCTCACACTGTGCCCGGGCCTGTGCTGAGTGTATTACCTACAAGTTAATTTTCACAAAAACCCCATGAGGTAGGCCTGTTACTATTCTCCAGCTCACAGATGAAGAAACAGGCACAGAGCTCAGTTTCAAACTTAGGCCCTGCAGCCACAGAACTTGCATATTTGACCATTCCACTATAATGTTTTGCCACGTGAGACTTCAAGGGGGGATTTTAGTAGTCAGTGTTCCCCAAATATATTTGGCTTTGGAGCTCTTTTGGTTTTCCGGTTGACATAGAAGACCAGTGTTTAATAGAGCACATTGTGTGAAATACTTCCATAATGTGATGACAAATGTCATCCCTTTTTATTTTTTAGTGTTTTGTTGTTGTTGTTAATCCTCACCTGAGGATATTTTTCCGTTGATTTTTAATGAAAGGACGGAAGGAAGGAAGGAAGGAAGGAAGGAAGGAAGGAAGGAAGGAAGGAAGGAAGGAAAGAAAGAAGGAAGGAAGGGAGGGAGAAAACATACACGTATGCAGTAGAGAAGTAAGACTAAAAATCCACAGGCTTCCACGGGGAAGCTAAATATAGTGTGGAATGTCCTGGAAAAATACAGAAATGTTCACCTCTTCATGAGAATCCAAAAATAAGACTGAGATTCTAAATAATGTTGAAGAATTAGACTGAAATAAGAGTGGTGCCTCTGGCCAACTCAAGGATTTTTTTTAGATTAAAGTTCAAGCAGCTAAGGGATCATCTTCCAAGAGGTCAGATGCCAGATAAGCCTGGTGGTTACTTTAAGCAGGATTTTTAAAACTTTAATCATTTATATACTAACTTCATGACTTTTTGCCTATCAAGATAACACTGCTATTATTTATCTATTATTCCCTATAAATTGTCTTACACATTTGTATAAATTTATTTTTTAAAAGCTTAATATCTGAGAAGTCATGGTTGAGAAGAGATAATTTTTCTAATTATAAATTTAAAAGTAAAGAAATCATTGTCTGTGTTCCACCTAAAACTAGTATGTGTACCGTTCTTTGGAAATGTTTTTCTAAATGATAAAAACATGCCAGTGTTGTGAAAAAAGAAAATGGCAGAATTGAGACTGAGTTAAAGAACTTGGAAATAAATTTGAAAAATAAGATTAACAGTAAGAGATGAAATATATCTATCACTTCCTTGAGGAACAATTTCAAAACCTGTTCATAAGTTGTTCTAAAAACATCAGTTGTTCACCCTGACTGGTTGTTCAGTGAGCTGGAGCATTGTCCCATACACCTAAAGGTTGCAGCTTCGATTCCTGATCAGGGCACATACCTAGGTTGCCAGTTCAATCCCCCATTGAGGTGAACACAGGAGGCAATTGATTGATTCTCTGTCACATCAATGTTTCTCTCTCTCTCCCTTCTTCTCTCTCTAAAATCAATTTAAAAATATCCTGGGGTGAGGATTTTAAAAAAATCAACTAAAATAATAAAAACATCAGTTCTTTTTTTAAATACAGTGATTATCTACTTAATTTAATAAACAGATGATCTTTTTCTTAGTTCTGCCTAATAACTTCAATAAAAATGTCAAATGTGTTTGATATAAACTGTCAAACCAAAGGAATGGTCATTTGTGGAATATTTTATTTATGGCAATTTATATGGCAGCTTTGTGATTCTTTAGAAATCAATTCTGAATGATTAAAAACTTACCTTTTATTCTAACAAGTTAACAATATATTAATACACTCAAAGCCCACTTCATCAATTCATAGATTACCCATGGCACCAAACATTCTTCCATATTGGGGTGTGACACAGAAATTGAAACACGAATGATTAAACTTGTTCCAACAACCTATGAACCAGAAGATTATTTGATAACAACAAGAGACATTCTCTGTAGCAACAGCATACAATAGAATTTTTTATGATGATGGAAAAGTTCTGTATCTGTATGTATAACAGGTAGCTATTGAATTGGAATTGCCATAGCCCAAGCCCAAAGCATGAGCAATGATAGTCACATGCAAATCAGCTAATGGCATAACCATAACTTTACCTGAATAATGTATACATTTTGCATTATTTTCTCTCTGGACCTCAAATAGATAGAACAAAAGCTAACCTGATTTTGTCAAAATCACATACCTGTCTCTCTCAGTAATGTCATTTTCAGATTTTCTAATAGGTTTATATTTTATTATTATCTTTATTATCATTTGGTAGCAGTAAAAAAAAATTGCAAAAGCAACTCGAGTTAATTCATTTGAAAAAGTATTTGAAAGCCTACTCTTGGCAGGATGCTGGAGATGTTGAGCTAAATAAGATGGACATGGTTTCTGCCTTCATGCTTAGATTCCAGCTGGGTAAGGCTTGTTGGTGTTGTAAAGCTTTATCAGTGAGACAACAGCCTCATGAGAACAATGCTCAGTAATCCAGAAACTAAGGTTCATAGAAATCCTTACACATGTATACTTAACTCTAGTACCCATGTGGGAAGAAACCAGTCTAAACCAGAAAGTGAGAATCTATTTGCAAAATGTGTTTTCTCTCTTCTCTTGCTTTCCAAGATATGACCCCTTTCTAAGAGTGGATTACATACCCCAGGAGATCTTAACTTGGTGAGCTAATTCCCTCCCTCCCTCCTTTTCTCCCTTCCTTCCTTCCTTCCTTCCTTCCTTCCTTCCTTCCTTCCTTCCTTCCTTCCTTCCTTTCTTCTTTTCCTTCCTCCCCTCTTGAAATTTGTGAAGAGACTTTTAAAATCATCATGAATGTATTTTTTTTGTATTACTTTTTGTTGATGTATTTTTGATATAACTTTTTGTTGATGAAGCCATGCAGGTTTAGGGAATTTGTTGCTCTATAATTCCCTTGGCATTTTTTTAAGCAACTGAATAGGGAAGCCAAGGCTTGAATCTAATCAAACATTTACTCTCTATCACAAATGGATAATCTTAAGTGATCAAAGAGAGCCAGCTGTATACCTCAGCGATACTAGTCAATTTTATGTGCTGGACCAGTGATTTTCAAACTTTTTCATCTCATGGCACACATAAGCTAATTACTACAATTGACACACCACAACATATCTGATATTTTTTGCTAACCTGACAAAAAATAGCCTGGGGAGTAATGACTCACCACGACCTGCCTTGATAGAAATTTATGATCAGATTATCTGTGAGGTTATTTTCCGTAGAACCTCTTTTTTTGTTCACACAACCTTTTGGTTTCTTTGCCTTATGAACTTATTTTTTTTCTAAACACATTAATCCAAAATAGTGGGTGTAAAATATATAGTATGTTCCAAATACTAAGCACCAGGCACTGTCCTAGGTGCTGAGGAATCCACGGTGAGAAAATCAGACAGTCCTTGTCCTAAATGTGCTCAAGGTTTAGCTCAGAACAGGGCAAACAAGAATTTAATTCCAGCTCTGCCACTAACAAGCTGTGTGACCTTGGGTAAGACAGTTCACCTCTCTGGATTTCTATTTTCTTATTTTAACTGCTAGTTAAACACAGTCTCTAGAAGCACCAAGGGTCTTAGAGAGTGGTGGGGTACCATCTACATTGATATTTCATTGGTGCTTGTGCCCCTGTCTTTCTACCAGTCAATTCTTGTGTAATTTGGAGCTAGGCTATGCCAGACCAGTGAAAAGGTTGTCTTCACATGGCCCCACCAGGGACCTCTGGGACCAATTACATCAGCCCTTTCTCGAAATTTTCTCTCCAAGTTAGCTCTTATGTGATCTGGCTATGTGAAAGGGTAACATCTATGACCTCATGGATGTGATGGCTCCAGCAGAGCCTCCAGGGAGCTGAGCAGCCCACTGCAACCTTTTTTTAAGGGCTTTTACAGGGGTGGGGGCAGGGTGTCCCTCTGCAGTGCTACCAGCCCATACAAAGAAAAAACATATTCCCAGAGTAAAAAAATTCACTTCCAGTCAGCTGTGTGGCTCAGTGATTGAGCATTGACCTAGGAATCAGGAGGTCATGGTTCAATTCTTGGTCAGGGATCATGACAGGGTTGTGAGAATATATATTTCTAATATATATTGAGAAACTACTATGTGCTTGGCATCATTGTGGGCATTAGGGATACAACGATGAGCAAAACCGTTTTGTTCTTATGGTACATACATTCTAGTTAGGGGAGACAGAAAATAAGAACAAGCTAACTACATAAAAGATATATATGGCAGAATTTCAGATAATGATAAGTGCTATGGGAAAAAAGGGAAGATAGAAAGGGGGTAGAGAATAAAGAGAAAAAATACTGATTTTTACAAGTCAGAGCAGGGAAGACTTCTTGTCTGAGGTGACATTTGAGCAGAAACTTAAATGAAAGAAGGTGTGGCCTAGGGCGATAACTAATGAAATAACATTCCACCCAAAAGCAAAAGTCTGGCCAAATATCTGGCAGGGGCTGGCTGCTATGTGTCTTACCAGACATTGTAAATATTTGCTGAATCCGTTCATAAAATATGAGACAGGTGTATTTGCTGACATTTGAGAAAACTGAGGTTCAGAGAAGTTAAGTGATGTATCCAGTGGCACACAGCAAATTATGTGGCAGAGCTGGAGGGTGACTGTAGCTTGGTGCTCTTCATCTCTCTAGGTCTGGGGATTAGTCATTCCCAAGCCTCACTTGAATCAGATCCTCTGCTTCCCTCACATAAAGCCCACTCCCCCACCATCCTAAGCTCTACCATCTCTGAGTGAGACAGGCCAGTAGGCCAGGACAAGTGGAATAGGGAAATGGAGACAGATAGCTGAACACATTTACAGCAGATACAGAAGGTCACCTCCCTAGAGATAACATCTAGGCCTCAGCTGTATTTCAGCTCCAGGCCCAGAAAAGCAGCAAAACCAGGTAGGTGGGTGCCACCAGGATCAGCTGTAATGAATAACAACTCCCTATCCTGAACTGACCAATCATTAAAGACCCCGATCCTGAAGGAGCACACCTAGAAAACTACTGATGAATATTCTGTTGAAACCCTCCCCTGAGCCTTCCCATAAGATTCCCGCCTACAAGAGACAGATAAAAGCCTCAAGACAATGGGCCCAGCTCGAGCTCTCCCTCTGGGGAGCAGGCCCTCACTCCCTTTCCCTTCCTCTTTCTCCACAGGCATGCATCTCCTAAACTCGAAGGGACCCCGTGAGACTTGCAGCCAGGGGAGCAATGGGCAGTACCAGTTTGTCCAAGCTATTCCCCTGATTCTGTCCCCAAGGCCCCCTTTTCTCTGACTTCTCAGAGAACTAAGGCAGCCCAGCCTAGGCTCTCCTGTTGTTTTTTCTATGCTAAGCCATTTCTTGTTTCACTGTCTCCAGCTTTAATAAATGTTCCCTTCTAGTCACCTGGACTCATGTTGTGAAATTTTTCCTGCACAAAGTCGAGAACCCACACATTACCGGCTGGTGCTAGGCAGACCCAAGGACAGGTTCCCGTTCTGGTAACATGAGTTCTGAAATGTATTGGAAATCTCTAGAGACAGAGCTTGGTGTTAAGAACTGATTCCCATAAAAATTAGATGAAGAACCCCTGAGACATGTGCCCAAGACATCTAGGCCTGAAAGTATGTGGATACATAGGAAGAATCCGTCCTCATTGTGCTGTGGGAAGGCGAGCCTCTCCCGGGCACTCAGGCCATTGACCTCATTTCTCTCTTTCTGGGGGAGAACTGGATATGGAGGGGGTGGCTGTCCATTTCACCCACCCTGACTAAGAAAATGTGCAGAATAGAAAGACAGTCATTACCCCGGGCTGGCCATCACCTCCTTAGCAACAACAGCCGTGTACACACTCACACACAAACACTGCACCAAAACAGGCAAAGGTCACTCTCTCTGGACACTTCCAAGAATGATCTCAATTTTTCATAAAACAATGTTTATAAATGAGATAGAACCCTGGAGCAGTCCGGGAATAGAAATAACCATTTTATGAGGCTTCCTGCCATTACATTATTGCTTGTTTGCTTTGAATGAGCAAAATACAATGTGCAGCCCACCCCTTCCAGAGCCAAGCAGAGATCTCTTTGCAAAGGCTCCAGCCAAGCACGTCTGAATGGGAAGGTATACTTGATACTAGTGGGGGCTTCCATTCACGACCTTTTAAAGACAGAGGATGTGCCCTATGCATCTTTTATCCCAGCACCTAGCACAGTTACTAGCACAACATAAGCATTTAAGAAATTATTTGGATGAACAAAATAAACTGATGAACAAAATACTGTAGACCCAGAGACATAGAAGCATGAAACAAACTATTGAATCGCAGTGGGAAGAACTTGTATGCATATATGAATAACCCATGGACACAGACAATAGGGTGGTAAAGGCCGGGGTTAGTAAGTGGGGACGGGCTAGAAGAGGTCAATGGGGGAGGGAAAGGGGACATATGCAATACTTTCAATGAGGTGGGGACGGGCTAGAAGAGGTCAATGGGGGAGAGAAAGGGGGAGGGAAAGGGGACATATGCAATACTTTCAATGATAAAGATTTAAAATAAAAAATAAATTATTTTTATTGTTGAATGAGTGAACTTGTGACTGGATCAATGAATGAAAGAATGGATGAATAATCTGATACTCAGGGATAGTACTAAAGAAAATGAAGATAGCAGAGACTACAAACACTTCTGAGCCCTTATTACATGTCAGAGCTTTAGATGTGAAAGGCATCGAAGAAGTATGCCATGTTCTTCAACCCTTTTCCAGCTCTTATTGGCTTTCCTTCGGTCCCTTAGGGCCTCCGTGTTGCTCGCTATAGCCGCGGACACAGGCTGCTCTCCAACCCTCACTCCAGAATTTACTTTCCCTCTTTACCTATAAAAATTCCCACTACCTCAGCCCCCTGGAATGTAACTGGTTGGCATGAAAAAAAGCATTTGATAAACGAAATGCTTTAGCTGAGGTCCCTCAGAGGCAGACCCCAGGGCAAGGATTCAAGTTCATGTGGTTTATTTGGAAAGAGAGGTGGAAGGGAAGACAGCTATGGGCAACTGGACCTTATGGAAACTCTGAAAAATGGTGTGGGGAATATGCTACCTGACTCCAAGATATCCAGCTTGGGAGCAAAGGAGCTGGGGTCTTTACTAGTACATACCATCTTGTCAGTCAGTGGTTGAGGTGTGTTGATTCTCAGACACTTCATGGTTTCTTTGTACTTGGGCAGATGGGCCCTTTTTAGTTTTGGAGAAAGTACTCAGGAAAAGCAATGCTGATACCTATGGATACAAGTACCTGGGGCACATTGAAATGTTAAAGCTGAAGGAATGTGAGTGGACCACCCACAGATCGGCCAACCTAACTCTTACAGGGTGAAATGACTGATCACATCAACCACAAATACCCTCCTAGAGGGATCAACCTTTCTTAAGAAGAGCTTCAGTGGGATAATGCCTTAACTCCAATGAATGCCTCTCATATTCAGGTTGAATATCAGAAAGGAAGCTGAAATTTGGTGGTGGAAGAGGGCAAATTAGTCTCCACTTAGATATATGGCAGATGCATGAGCTTTTCTTGGGACTCTGGATGAGGTGAGCATCACTCTCATAAAGGGATGATAATGCAACTAGTATCCTTTCCAGGAGAGAAGTATACCAGAAACTGAGCAGCCTCTACCAAACCCACACCTGTAAAAAGTATCTGGATGCTTTCCAGCTCCTGGTGAAATTCTGTGGCTGCTCAGAGGACCACATCCATCAGCAGAACATATCTAGATTTCAAAAGACAAACTTCCTCCCTTGTCTCCCCTTTGCTTTCTCACAAATCTATGAGAGAAAACTTACGATTTTATGGAGTTTTACTGATGCTAAAATCAGAAGGAAACTTAGAGGTCATTTCCTCCAACCCTTCATTTTACAGAGGAGAAGCTGAGGCCCTCAATGGGGACGTCACTTGCCCCAAATCACACAATGGTGAGTGGCAGGCTCATTTTATCAGGCAGAGCTCAGAAAAATAAAAGAAAATTTACTCTAGATTTGTCAAGCACAAGGGACTTAACACCAGGGAAATAAGTATTTACAAGACCATTGGAAAGGCTAAAAGGGAAAAAGTTAGGAGTACTGCCACCAGTTTAAGCTGTGGTTTCAAGAGTCATAGAATTTTAAAAATTATCCAGAGCTTGGAAACCAGTTCCTTCTACAGGCCGGAGACATGTAAATTTCAAACAACCACTACAAAACCTCTTGTGCATGGCATCAGATTTTGCCATTTCACTGGCTGACTGGAAATCATCTTTAGACTGGAAATCACATTTAGACAACCCTGGAGGCAATGGAGTTTGGGAAGTGTAGTTCTCTGGCTTCAAGATTCATGGGAGAAGGTAAAATGGGTAGACATGAATGCTGATGGTCACTAACAAAATAAAACAATATCTAGCACTGTGGTGAGCCCCAGTTTGTAAGCACATGTGTGAACCTAGACAGTAGAGGGGCCTTCTGCTCAGTGGTTTATGCTTCCCTCAAAGAGTAAGTGGGGAAGAGGGACAGAAAAGAGGTCCCACCCTGATGTAGTATTTCCAACATGGTCATTTAGCCCATTGCATCTATACTAATAAAAGGGTAATATGCTAATTAGACTGGGAGACCAGACATCTTCCGACCATCTGACTTCCTTCCAGACAAAGCCACAGTGGTGGGGGCCAAGGCAGAGGCAGTTAGGGGACATAAGGCCAGCAGGGGAGGGCAGTTGGGGGCCATCAGGCCAGCAGGGGAGCGGTTAGGTGGCGATCAAGCCAGTAGGCAGGCAAGTGGTTAGGAGCCAGCGGTCCTGGATTGTGAGAGGGATGTCCGACTGCCAGTTTATTGTGGGATGGGGCCTAAACCAGCAGTTGGACATCCCCCGAGGGGTCCCAGATTGGAGAGGGTGCATGCCAGGCTGAGGGACCCCCCCTCCCATGCACAAATTTCATGCACCAGGCCTCTAGTTAGTCTATAATGCTGTATCATGAGTGTGGAGAGACAGACCTCAGGGGAAAACTCAGGGTCTTCAAGACCTGTGTGGCTCCAAGTGGAACAAGTGGATATGGGCATCCAGGAAACCTGCCCTGGTGGCACCTGCAGACAGTCATCAGGAATTCCTGCTAGTGCCACATTGGTATAAGGACATTTGGAGTAATGGGGCTTGTTGCTATCTATAAATTTGGGGTAATTTGTTTGGGGATACGGCTCTTCCACTGTTATGATGCATGACTATGGACATTACCTCAGTTTCCTCATCTCTAGGGGGAATATTGTTGGGCTACATTACCTGTGTTCCTAATCCTGACATTCCTGTATCTTGACATCAAAGCATCTTAATGGTAAGGTTACCACATTGTCCTGAACCCCAAAGCTTTACTAGAATCTGTAACTTTCTATGTTAAGGGGAAAAGTGCTGTCTAGATAATTCCCTTCAGATCCTCTCTCCCTTAATCAGAGTTAGGACTGACCCTTTGGGGCCAATAGGGTCACTATAGCATTTGGGTCACAAACAAATATGTGAATTATAATACACAGTGTAATTCTGAGTTATCAATTAGAAAGCCCCTCAGGGCCCTATACCCTGTGCTCAGAGCAAACCTTTGTGTCAAACTTTCAGACAGGCTTTTGGGATGACAAGATTTTAACTTTCAAGCATCCTATAATGTTCCCCTGTTTCAAACTCTTGTGGTATGGAGGCATCTCATGTTCTTAATCTCTTTGTCATGATTCAAGACATAGCAAGTGGCCTGCACATCTCCTACTGGGGATGTGCCCGCAACCCAGGTACATGCCCCCGACCGGAATCGAACCTGGGACCCTTCAGTCCGCAGGCCGACGCTCTATCCACTGAGCCAAACCAGTTTCGGCGGGATGACAAGATTTTAACTTTCAGGCATCCTATAATGTTCCCCTGTTTCAAACTCTTGTGGTATGAAGGCATCTCATGTTCTTAATCTCTTTGTCATGATTCAAGACATAGCAAGTGGTGCACTGCTGGTGGGAATGCAGTCTGGTGCAGCCACTGTGGAAAAAAAGATGGAGTTTTCTAAAAAAAAAAAAAAATGGAACTCCCATTTGACCCAGTAATCCCACTTCTAGGAATATATGTCAAGAAATCAGAAATACCGATCAGAAATAATATATGCACCCCTATGTTCATAGCCACACAATTTACAATAACTAAGATTTGGAAATAGCCTAAATGAGTGGATTAAAACACTGTGGTATATCTATACAGTGGAATACTATTACCATTTGCAACAGCATGGATGGACCTGAAAAGCATTATGCTAAGTCAAATAATCCAGTAGGAGAAAGATAAATATCATATGATCACACTCATTTGTGGAATATAATGAACAACATAAACTGACGAGCAAAAATAGATCCAGAGACATAGAAGCATTGAATAATCCATTAAACCTCAGAAGGAAGGCAGGGGAGGGTGAGACATCAATCAAAGAACTTGCATGCATGCATACAAGTATAACCAATGGACACAGACAATAGGGGGGTGAAGGCCTGTGCTGGGGGGCAGGGTGGGCTGGGAGAGGTCAATGGAGGAAAAATGATACATTTGTAATACTTTCAACAATAAAGAATTTACAAAAAAGACATAGCAAGTGTTCCTTCTTCCTAGACTATTGCTCTATGCTCTCTATGAGGGTGGTATTAGTCTGATAATCCAATCCATGAGATCTTATTACTGACTTTTGTGGTGGGTTTACTACTAGTATTGTTATTATACTAAAAATAAATTTTTTTGATGATGATGATAGCACTTTATCTTTTCAGACAGTTTTGTGGCCTTCAAAATGTTTTATTATTAATTTCCTAAGGAGGGAACTAAGACTCAGATTAGTTAAGAGATTTGTCCAGGATCACCCAACCAATTAGTGGTAGAGCTGGAAATAAAACTCAAGTCTCTTGGCTTCCAGCTTATACTTTTTTTCACTACATATCTCACAGTTGGGAGGAAAAGCCTACAAAAGTCCCAGAATAAAAATGCCTGAGGAAGATGGATGACCCAAGTGAAAGGACTGACTCCATGGTATGTCCCCATGTGACCTAGACAGACTTTCAGTCCTTCCCAGCAAAACACGCATCCAAGAAGACCAAGGGGCTGGGTCACGTTTGGTCTGATTCCTGAGTTTCAGAGAAATTCAGAAAAATAAATATTTCTTTATTTCCAAATAAACCAGTCTGGGTTCACAACCAGGGCTGCCATCTCTGGGTATGTTTGACACTCCACAACCCTAGGTGGTAGGTCACATGACAGGCACTGTACCTTTATATATTTATTATCAAAACTTCCTGACAGATGACAGTAAAATGTCTCGCTCTAACAAAACCAATGTATCATGATAATTTTCTGAAAGATGGAAGTGAAAAATCTGGAGGAAGAGAGATCTTTTTTTTTTCTAATTCACTCAAAGCCAAATAGGTGAGTGAGTATCATGGACACAATCTAGGGTTGAGATAAGTGGAAGATATAGAAAAGAAATTTGGGTCTGGCTGGTATGGCTCAGTGGTTGAGCATCGACCTATGAACCAAGAGGTCACGGTTCGATTCCAGGTCAGGGCACATGCCCGGGTTGCAGGCTCAATCCAAGGTAGGGGTGAGCAGGAGGCAGCCAATCAATGATTCTTTCTCATTATTGATGTTTCTATTTCTCGCTCCCTCTCTGAAATCAATAAAAAATGTATTTAAAAATAATATAAATTTGGCTTTCATTTGTTCACTTGTTGATTTATTCATAGTTCATTCATTCATGCATTATGTAGTCATTCAAAAACCAAGACTTTGGAGGGTAGTTTGTGCTAGACATTCTACCTGACACTGGGTTGCTTGAGACCAAATTCCTGCTCTCAGACAACTCAGTCTATGGAAGAATCAGTAAAAACCAAGACTTTGGAGGATAGTTTGTGCTAGACCTGACACTGGGTTGCTTGAGAACAAGTTCCTGCTCTCAGACAACTCAGTCTATGGAAGAATCAGACAAGTAAATAAAATACCTTGTAGTAGTGTAGGGTCTCATGGGAACCCAGAGGCAGGAAACGTAACCCAGCCTTGCATGGAGTAGACACACAGAAGAAAAGGGAGAGTGAAAGTCATTTTCCTACTCAAGTGGCATGAGGGTATTCAAGGCTGAAGGAGCAGCCTGTGCAAAACCCTGTGTCCTCAGCACTGACATTGGCTAATTGAAACCTAATAGGCAGCCACCATTATTTTTCATGTTCAACAGACGAGGAAACAAAGGCACAGAGAGATTGGGTGACTTGCTCAAGGTTACACTGCTGATAAAGAACAGACCTAGCACTTGAATCCAGAGAATCCAGCTTCTGAGTTCACCTATTTACCCTCTGCCTCGAGAGAGAGAGCATGGTGCTTTAGGAGAACCCAGTTTGGTCCCTTGGTGTGAGTTCTGGGGTGCCTCAGTGCCTGGGGTGCTCTGATTCAGGGCCGGTTGTGAGAACATAAGTCCTATCTCTTCTTTAGCTCTAGCTGGTGACGCCACCTTTTCTTCAGTCTGCTTCCCGAAATTCACTGCCCAGGCCCCCAAGGGGCATATACCTAACACACTGTGGGCATCCCAGGAAATTACTCATCTTTCCCATTTCACATCTGGAATGACTCCAGAGACATTTTCCAGAAGTTGCTTTGTCAATTTTTAAACTAAATTTCCATTCACTTGTGTTGCTATGAGGCTCTTTTCCCTAAATGTTGAGTGATGGGAAGGGTGCACCTGAAAACTGAATTCCAGATGTTTGAGGGCTCTGGTTCAGATTGATTCCAGTTAATCATGAGCTTCTCTACTGTATTATTGTCTTATTTCAGCTCCAAAACAGCTGGAAGAAATGCATACATTTCAAACAATCTGTTACATGCTCTCTCAGAACTTATGGTCTATTTGGTCAAAGTCAAAATTTATCCTTGAGGGATTATTAGAGTAAATTAAATGAAAACAGCTGAAAAATAACTCATTCTGTAAGCGTCATAAGTGTAGCAGCCCATTAAAATCACTGTGCTAATTCTTGCCACTGTTCATAGCATTTGATGGAATGAGCAGAAAGCACTATTTTTTCCCCCTCTATCCTGGGTTCAACAATTATTTAACCATTAGATACAAATACTCAACTATTAAAATATCAGATCATTGCACACACAAGGTACAAAATATGTTTTAGCAAACACTAGAGTATTTCCATGCAAAACATAGCAAGAAGATCTCAATAAAATGTCTCTTCTGAAAACCAGTTCATGTGGGTGTTTTGCTATTGATCTTGGTGGGCAAAGACCTGTCAGTGACTTTAGTTTATTGCTGTGTGCATGATCTCTCTTGTTGGATAGGCAGCTGGTACGGTGGAAAGGGTACTGGCCTGGGAGGCAGGAGGGTGAAGAGGGAAGCTCAATGCTACTGTTACCTAACCCTTTACTTCGGGTACCCTGGTTTCCTATTTAAAATGCATTGGACTCTATGATCTCTGAAGACACTCATTCACCCGGTTCCATGATGAAACAAGACCAAAGCTTTGATACTGGTATAGACAGACAGGCAAGCCTCTAGGAATCGTGCATTTTATTCTAACCAGGACTCCAAAAACTTTGTGTGTAAAGGACCAGGTGGTGAATATGCTAGGCTTTGTGGGCCATATTCTCTTTGTTACATGCACTCAACTTAAAGTAGCAGAAAAGCAGCCATAGACAGTCTATAGGTGTGTCCCAATAACACTATTTATAAAAACAGGCAACGAGCAGGGTTTGAGCAGTGGACGCCAGTTTTCAACCCCTGATGGAGGTGATGGTATAATACAGGGTTCAGGTGACTCATTCTGTAAGTGTCATAAGTGTAGCAGCCCATTAAAATCAGAGTCGTGGCCTATCTCAGGGATTGGATTGGGATGGGAAGGCCACATGAAGCTGCTCCGGGCCCACCTTGCAAAGGCCACCAAATCCGCTCCCCCATTCCAGTTTGCAACCCCTGATGGAGGTGATGGCTATAATACAGGGTTCAGGTGACTCATTCTGTAAGCGTCATAAGTGTAGCAGCCCATTAAAATCAGAGCCGTGGCCTATCTCTGGGATTGGATTGGGGTGGGAAGGCCACATGAAGCTGCTCCAGGCCCACCTTGCAAAGGCCACCAAATCCGCTCCCCCATTCCACCTTTGAGGGACAAGAGAACAGGTCTGTGTGTGTTTCTCCCTCGGGGATAAGAGAGTTAAGGAGGCAGGGGCAGCCACGGTAGTTTCTTTCTAGGGAAACTATTTGGACTTGGGAATTTGCTCTGCCACACAGCTGGAATTCATTACTGCTAAAGTTTTTTAAGTTGAAAAGTTTTATTTAGGCCCCTGCGAAGGTTTTCTCAGGCCAGGAGTGAAAGCCCGTGCTCACAGTGCAGCCGCCGCAGCCCGGAGCTATGGTCAGCCTGGCCCCTGGGTCAGCTCCTTGGTCCTGCTGTCCCTCCTGCTGACCCTCAGCCACCTTGCCTCTTCCCTCCTTCCCTTCTTCTAGCCTCTTTCATAAGCAGTCCATCTGCACAGATCCTCTCTGGCACACGTGTGTCAGCAATATGGAAAATTCCATAACCGAATAGACACAGTCACCTTTGTGTTCACAGGGATCCAAAAGTGCTAATATTTCAGGTGGACCCTAGAATCCCTTACCCAGAGCCGTGGGTACAGACACAGAGGGCGGGGTCCACAGACCAACGAGAGTCAGGTCAGTGTGTGTGCTGAAAATCAAGTGGAAAAAACAGATTATTTTTTCTTATTTCAGGTCGATTCATACAAAGGAGGCAGAGCAGTGGTTTCCCTGATGTGAATGATGGTAAACCTCTTAGTTAACTAAAACCAATGAATGAGCAATCACCCTTAACTAGGCACCTTCTCTCCCTTTTCTTTTCTTTTCTTTTCTTTTCTTTTCTTTTCTTTTCTTTTCTTTTCTTTTCTTTTCTCCTTTTCTTTTTTTTCTCTTTTTCCCTTTCCTTTCTTTTCTTTTCTTTTCTTTTCTTTTCTTTTCTTTTCTTTTCTTTTCTTTCTTTCTTTTCCTTTTTTTTTGACCTTTAAGTTAAAGAAATAAGCGTAAGGAAGCAGTAGGTGCCAGGGCTTGATAAACAACATGCTTAGTGAACCTCCTGGCATTGTTGTTCCTGGGATCTGGCTACAGGCCTGCCCAGCGCCAGTTGGGTAGAATGGCAGTGATTGAGTTCAGAGTGACCCCCTTCAGCACTGAAGGTTCAGAACCATCACGATTCAGTTGATGTCCCCACCCTGTGTGTCACCAAAGCAAGGAGGGGTACCCCCAGATGCCTAATAGGGTCGTCCGTAGGACTCTGGACAGAGGGTTTCTCTGGTGAACCTCTTAATTCAGTGATGGCAAACCTTTTGAGCTCAGCGTGTCAGCATTTTGAAAAACCCTAACTTAACTCTGGTGCCGTGTCACATATAGAATTTTTTTGATATTTGCAACCATAGTGAAACAAAGACTTATATTTTTGATATTTATTTTATATATTTAAATTCCATTTAACAAAGAAAAATCAACCAAATAAATGAGTTCGCGTGTCACCTTTGACACGCGTGTCATAGGTTCGCCATCACTGTCCTAATTCATCGGATAACTGCTAAAAGGTGCAGCCCTTTCTCTGAGCACTGTGTTAACAATCTACTAACTTCAGGTAACCGGGGATGAGCCTGGTGAGGTCAGTAGTCCTTTCGAAAGTTCAAGGCTGCATAAGGCGGGAGTAGAAACAGGGCACAGAAGAGAGGCAAAGATTTGGGTCTGAGCTCTCACCGAATGCATTCAGCATGCAGTATGTAAATCTGGAGTCAGCCAACCCAAATGTGCCAGAGTTAGGAAGGAGATAATAGCAGTTATATTAGTGATGACTAACACTCCCCAAGTCCTCACAACGTGTCAGGTACTGTGCTAAGTGCTTTCTGAACATTATGCGGGGCCAAGCCAGCTGCTCCCATTTTACAGATGAAGTAACTGAGGCTCAGAGGGATGGAATGGCTTGCTCAGTGACACATGGTTACCACACATCAGAACCAGGGTTAAGGCCAAGAGATGCCCTAACACTGGTTGCAAAGCTTGTGCCCCTGATCTCTACGCTTTGGGTGGACCGGAGAAAGGGTGCCTGAGTTTGGGCCACCACCTGGATTCTACCTGACACTCTGCCACCCAGGAGCCCAGTAAACTACATAGCAGGCTGTGTTCTAGGTGCCAGGGAAACTGCAGTGAATGAGAGGTCTCCCCACTCGGGGCTTCTTTTCCTGTTGGAAGAGAGAAATAAACATGAAACGCCTATGTGGATACAGTAACTGCAGAGAGGGGTGAGTGTGATGAAAAACTTAAAAGAGGGTTAGGGAATGACTGAGAGAGGGGACCTGAAGGTCAGGCTGTTCAGGGACGACCTCTCTGAGGAGGTGACATTTGGAATGAGGACTTATTGGGAGTCAGCCAGGTGAAGGTCTGGCGGATGTCAGAGGAGCAGGGGAGCACTTGGCATGTCCCTAAATGCTGCCAAAGCCCAGTGCAGGAGCGAATAACGCCCGGGTGCCAGGGCCAGAAGCCTTCACAGGAGAGGTGGCTTCAACTGGGCTCTGTCTTAGAGGATGGATCGCGTTCACCGGGAAGAGGGCCTTTGAGTCTTGGGGCCTTGGTGAGGGCAGCAGGGAACAGAATAGGCAGGCACGGAAGCCTGGAAGTGTATTATCACATGGAGTGGTGTATGGGGTGAGTGGAAACCCCATCTCTCCTTAGGAGTGGTAATATCTGGCTTAAATTCACACCAAAGAATACACTAGTGGCATTAGCTTAACTGAAAGCACTTAAAAAAATATATATATATATGAAATGTGCCCTGACCTGGAATCCAACCAGTGACCTTTTGGTTCCTGGGTCAATGCTCAATTACTGAGCCACACCATCCAGGCTAAATGAAAGCACTTTTTGATAAAGGACAGCATCTTGAGTATTTTGTGGTGTGTGTGTGTGTGTGTGTGTGTGTGTGTGTGTGTGTGTGTGTGTGTTTAGTGGGGTGGGGGTGGGTGTGGAGTAGGAGAAGGCAATGAAGTGTTAGAGAGCCCAAAGGTGACATAACCAAGTGACCATCGTCCCCAAGTCATCCTGTGAGCCCAGTGCAGCCCTTGTCTGGGCTCCTGCTGCAGGCCAGGAGGCCATTGTGCACACAGCTGTGTCTTGTCTGGCGCACCTGAAGGTTGTGAGGCGACTCAACCTTGTGCACTTAGGCATTGAAGAGTTCACAGTTTTTCCCTTTTCAAGGTCTCTTAAAAGTCATTCAACTGTCTCCTTCCACAGAAGGGAAAACTGAAGCTCTGAGAGGAAGCAACTTGCCCAAGATCTCAGAGCCCAGCTTTTGGTCTCTTCCCAACTCCACCCCCATCCCAGTCCTAATACCCCTCCACGCTGCTTATTACCCAAACTGCAGGTTCATTGTTGAAAGCAGTTGTTTTTGGTCTTTTTCCTGCCAAAGCACACGTGGCGAGTGTCACTTACATTTTTGACAGATGCCCTGGGATGTGCCAAGACCAAGCACTGGGAGACAGACAAGCCCATTGTGGGTTATGTATAATATAAGTGTGATTCTCGGCCGAGACTCACACTCCACCCCTTCCACACTCCAGTAAGCACATTGCTATGCAAATGAGTAAGAGGGAGGCTATTATAGAAGGGGCCAATTTGGAAAATTATTAATGCGCTCTTCCTTTGCATTCTAATTGCTGCCTTCCTAATTTCTCCTGTCTGCAGATGGAGATGCTGAGCCATGTACTGGGAAACACAAGAGCAAAGCACATTATTATTTTCAAAATAATACCCTCATCTCACTGTCTCCTAGTAAACTTTTGCATACCCATAAATAACTTTCACTTACACGGAAGGGCCACTCTATTCAGGTTGGCTGGACTCAGGTCATTTCCCTCTATCCTACAGCCCTTCAATCCTGCAAGCATGTCCCTAGCTCCTAATGCTAATCATTCTTTGACCTGGGCAGTGCTCTTGGGGAGAATTGTCCATTTCCTTCTTTGCTAACTTGCTTCCTCTTGTTCCCCTGCTGAAAAGGCCCAACCAGCTTCTGCTACTGGTTCATGTCACCCACCGATCATAGAAAAGACCCTACGACAGGCCCGTTGGCTCTCGACTCCACATTTACCCCAAATGGGAAGAGAAGGAAGCTTCAAAAAAATCTCAACTCCATGCCACCTTCAGCCTGGCCACACTGCCCTGTCCTTCCTACTTTGACGTGGACATGGCTCTGGATGATATGGGGAAGTCTGTGACTTGGCCCCTTCCCAGAACCTCAAATGGGGCGGGAGATCCCCTCTATCTCTACTTTCTCTTTTCCCTGAGATTGCTGTCTGGGTACACGTGGAGCGAGATACGACTTTTATTTTGGCCACATTCTATTGCTGTGAATTGGCAAGCTCCTGTTACATGTAGGAGGGGATATTCACCATCCTCTAGGGCAGGGGTGGGCAAACTTCTTGACTCGAGGGCCACAATGGGTTCTTAAACTGGACCGGAGGGCCAGAACAGAAGCATGGATGGAGTGTTTGTGTGAACTAATATAAATTCAAAGTAAACATCATTACATAAAAGGGTATGGTCTTTTTTTTTTTTTTTTATTCATTTCAAATGGGCCGGATCCGGCCCGCGGGCCGTAGTTTGCCCACGGCTGCTCTAGGGGAAGTCTTGCAGCTGGGTCTTCCAGGAACACCCCCATGCTACAAGGGAGACAAAGGAATTAGAAAACCTTCTGAATAAAAACTCCAATCTAATGTCTCTCTTGCTCTGAAATCTTATTTTGAATGAACATCACCCTCCTCTTTAACAGTGAACTCCTTTGTAATATCCCCATGTCTCTGCAACTGGATGACTGGGTCAAGTAGAGTGAAGGTCAAGTATGTAGAAGGAAAAAAAGTGAAACACATTAAATTTTTAAAAATTATTCTCTCTTTTGTTATTATAAAAATGATCTTGACCTTCACTACGTTAGCTGTTATTAGTAACAAACTATCTGTTAACTGATAGTGTATAGCAATGTGACTGCCACACCAGGGGAATGTGTCATAACAGTTTATAGTCTATCCTTGTAAAATCTCATAGACTTCCCAGTTATCTCAATACACGATGCAAAGTTTTCAATAATAAATGATGTCTATTAACTTTCTAACATGCATGAGGAGTGCCTCTGAATCAATATTCGGAGCCGTAGTTGCTATTATATCAATTGCAGTGAATGCTGTAAGGACAGAAGACTGAGCTGGAAGGGTGTGTGACCCTGGATACTCCCTGCAAAAAATCCTTTCCCTCTCATGAAATTATTTATGTCATTTGGTGTTTTGTTTTTATCACTTCAGGTTTTTTTTTTAAATGTAAGATAAAAAGTGTCTGTCTAATGAAAAGTTCTTGTTACTTTGGTTCTAGTTAATCAAATGTTGCTGGAATTCAGATATAAGCAATCTTCTTGTTCCAAAATTTGAAGCGAACCTCCTGTACTTTGCTTACGAAAGCTGGTCGGTATTATTGCTCAAAATCTGGCCATAGAATAAGCCTGCTTTAAAACTGTTGGAAGTCCCAGGGCCAGGGCCAGAAAATGTTGGGCAGAAAGCCCTGTTGTCATCTTTGAGTCTTAATATTCATAAAGCGCCCTTCAGTGCTGGTTAATTTCAGCTTTCATAAAATAAGCACTCCAAAGTGTCCCCAGGTCCGTTGATAATCTCAGGGCTTTGGTTTTTTGTTTTTCTTCTCTCTGGTTATCCTTTATTCCAAAGGGGGAGCTTGAGGAAGAGGGGCAGCTGGCTGCTCCTGGCTGTGAATTTGATTTGATCATTTCTATTAAAGAGAGTCTTCAAGTGTCTGGGTTTCCAACACAGATTTCCTGTCCCAACAACTCTTTCCTCCATGTCTTGGGTGATCCGATGGGTAGAGCTGTCAGGAACTGTGCTGGGTTCTCCCTTTCGTAAGTGTTCCTTGGCTGCAGGTAAAGAACACCACTGGGCAAGGCAAGGCCTAGGAAGAGAAATTTCAAGTGGACAGACTTCCTGCATTCTAAAAATACCTGAGACTTTGGCTGTCTACAGGAAAGGGAGATTTCCTCTCAAGACCATCAGACTTGGGATGAATATTCCCTTTCTTGACACTGCCCACCTGGAGCCACCGGGAAAGTGTACTCATTCACTTAGAGGGATACAATATTCTATTTTGTAATGTACAGAGATACCATCTGTAATTTAACGGGGAGTGTATGTTCATTTCCCATCTATTTTCTGGTATAAATGTTGGGATTATGCAATAAATGGTTCTTGAATGCTAACTCTATGCCAGCACTCATTCTAGGCTGAAGGTTCTCCAACTCTTTGGTCTCAGGATCCCCTTGCAATCTTAAAAATTATTGAGGACCCCAAAAAGCTTTTGTTTGTGTGGGTTTTATCTAGCAGTATTTATCCATTTATAAATTAGAATTAAGAAATTAAAAATATTGATCAATTAATTTTAAATTAACAATAATAAATCTACATAGTAACACAAATAACACAAATATTATAAAATAGCTTTATTTCATTAAAAAAACAAAAAAATAGTGAGAAAAGTGACATTGTTTCACATTGTTGCAAAATTTTTTAGTATCTGGCTTTATTTGATAGCTGGATTCTGATACTCTGCATTCAATCTGTTATATGTTTTGATTAAAGTATATAAAGAAAATATATTTCTCACATAGCTATGAAGTTGTAAAAGGAGAAGTATTTTAATAGCATTTTTAGATAATTGTGGATAATCTGCTTTGATACTTAAATATAAAACTCAATTAGCAGTAAGTTCTTAAAAGTTATTTGCAATTAGAAATTTGAAACCATATCAATGAACTCTTTTAAATTAAAATTTACTTGTCTACCTTTCATTTGGAATGGATCCTTTAACCATTCATAATTTTGTAACTTCATGCGTTATTCACTTGGAAAATGATGGATTACTGAGTTATTTAGATAGTCTAAAGCAGTGGTTCTCAACCTTCTGGCCCTTTAAATACAGTTCCTCATGTTGTGACCCAACCATAAAATTATTTTTGTTGCTACTTCATAACTGTAATGTTGCTACTGTTATGAATCATAATGTAAATATCTGATATGCAGGATGGTCTTAGGCGACCCCTGTGAAATTTGGAATGGATCCTTTAACCATTCATAATTTTGTAACTTCATGCATTATTCACTTGGAAAATGATAGATCACTGAGTTATTTAGATAGTCTAAAACAGTGGTTCTCAACCTTCTGGCGCTTTAAATACAGTTCCTCATGTTGTGACCCAACCATAAAATTATTTTCGTTGCTACTTCATAACTGTAATGTTGCTACTGTTATGAATCATAATGTAAATATCTGATATGCAGGATGGTCTTAGGCGACCCCTGTGAAAGGGTCGTCAGTAGATGTGGGCTCTCCCAAGAAAGGGAGCTGACTTTGTACAAGGCAACTCCCTTTCCTGGGGAGGGACTTGGCTGTAATCCATCAGCAGCCTACAATTTTGGTTGGAGGAAGGGGAGCCTTGGTGCTAATAGGAATCTGGGTACCACACTACAACATCCACCATGCCTAGCCTCTCTGAATTTTCTTTTCTTTATTTATAAACTGGAGATAAAAATCAGAACAGTTGAGTGACTCAATTATGGTAATGTATAAGAAAGTACTTTATTAACAACATGAGTATGCAATGGTGATTGTTGCTCTTACAGGGAATTTATGTGACTTTAGTGCATCTGCCACGAACCCTATATAATATTTGAACCTAAATATTAGTTTTTTCCATAGCTACCCCTTCATATGGCCTTCCCTACATGACTATAAATCATATTCATCACTTCCTGTTTTTCTCTTCTAGAGACCGCTGTTATGCATAACTGAACCATGTTCCCATGTTAGCAGATAAGGGATTTACCTTATCTTATAGGTAATTACTCTTTTGCTTTTCATTCATTGCTGTTTCTCTTATACGTTTAGAAAAGTAGGCTAGGAAATTCTTGGGAGAAAGAAAACAATTCTATAATAGAATAAATTTGGGCAATAGCCATTTAAGCAAAGTTTACTTGCTCCAAGATTTCTTGGAGCCTTTAATAAGCTAATATCTTATGACCTCTAAGGATGAATTATACTATGAGGTACAAAACCATGTATAATGCAAGAATGCATAGACTTTTTTCAACCAGTGACTAGAATTCTGAAAAGCTGACTTTGAGTCATTTTGCCTAAAATGGGGAAAAAATGATTCTAGGGCTCAATGTATCTCAAAGTTCATCCTGTCATCAAGCTCATGTTATAGATGGACAAGTGAAGGTATATCCAGGAGTGTAACAGAGTGAGGTCATTTTGTTTCCAGGAAATAATTTCTGAGAAACATATCTTGTGTCCTAGACTGATCACCATCCAGTATTCAACCCGTCCCACTGGCGGGGCCATCATCACCTTGGGGTCCAGGAAAATCACACCCCTATGTGTTTCCTGGGCTGTATGGAGGGACAATATCACTATCAATTTAATTATTTGGCTCCTCTCAATACAGCAAGTAGAAGTTTAAATTTTATTTCAAGATGTAAATTGTAAAAACAAGTTTATTTCAATCAGGGCTTAATCAATTCTAGTTTCTTGGGAAACACTTGGCTGTTGGCAAGCCAGGACCTACCTTGACGTAAGGCTCAGCCCTGGTGTGGACAGGGTCTGGGATGAAGACCTTCTGATTGAATAATGAGTGAAGGGAAGAAGTGGAATTGAAGGTAAAGTGGAGCAAATGTGAAAGAAAAGCAGGTTTCATATAATTTCAGGCTATTAGCAAAGCCTGTCTTTTGCTCACTAGAATATTGGACTGAATTCTCTTAGATTGTCTAGTGCTAATATTAAAAATTTAGCCCTATCTGGTTTGGCTCAATGTTTAGAGTGTCAGCCCACAGATGGAAGAGTTGCGAGTTCGATTCCAATTCCAGTCAAGGGCATGTACCTTGGTTGCAGGTTCGATCCTCAGCCCTGGTTGGGACGCATGTGGGAGACAACTGATCAATGTGTCTCTTTCACATCAATGTTTCTCTCTCTGTGTCTCCCCACTTCCACTTCCACTCTCTCTAAAAATCAATGGGAAAAAAATCCCTTCCACTTCCACTCTCTCTAGAAATCAATGGGAAAAAAATATCCTTGGGTGGGGATTAGCAAAATAAATGAATGAATGAATTTAGCAACAGTAAGTGTACATTGCACATTTATGGTTAATCCACGTGTAAGGAGATGGAATAAGAAATGCAAGACATTTTTGGTTTTATGACCCATTAAATTAATCATCTGTCTGCTGTCCTTTTATGAAGATGAGATAGTGGAGAGAGTATCAGAGTAGGAGTCACAGACCTGAGTTGTAGTCTTGATTTTGTCATGGAATGACTCATCTCTTGGGCAAGCCATTTCCTCTCTCTGGACCTGTTTCCTGCTTAGTCCCAGGTGGAGGCTGGCACCTTCCAGCTCCGACAGTCCATATTCTCTGACTCCATGTAATTCTTGTCTTCTTAAACACTGACCCACTCCCCTATTTCTTATAAGACCAAGGCCAAAGTTTTTCAACTGTTGTTCAAGGCCATCTACTTTCTGACTCTCCATCCTTTCCAGCCACCTTTTCAGCTCACCTATTTTTTCAATGGCAGGTCTGCATTCCTGCTGCTTATTCACATCCAGTTCACATGCAAGGCCAGCCCCAGTATCACCTCCCTCTGAGTCCTTCTTGATTACTTTTCCTGGAACAATTTCTCCTCTAATGCTGATGGTCATTGCTATGTTTTGGCTCTATCCATTTACTGTAGACTACTCTTAGTTTTTCTTTCCCATGTAAATGTTCACCTCCACAAATATATAATGGTAAGATACATAGGATCATTTTAATTATTATTTTTTTAAATTTCAGGACATGGTGATGAAAAGAACATAGTGGAAGTTTGTTAGCTAGTTTTTTTTTTAGTTTTTTATTAAGTTATTACATAATGTGTCCCCACATTACCTCCCCCATCCCCCCCACTCATGCCCTCACACCCTTGTTGTCTGTGTCCATTGGTTAGGTCTATATGCTTGCATATAAGTCCTTTGGTTGATCTCTCCCCCTTACCCGCACCCTCCCCTACCTTCCCTCTGAGGTTTGATGGTCTGACCGATGCTTCTCTGTCTCTGGATCTGTTTTTGTTCATCAGTTTATGTTGTTCATTATATTCTATAAATGAGTGAGATCATGTGGTATTTATCTTTCTCTGGCTGGCTTATTTCACTTAGTATAATGCTTTCCAGTTCCATCCATGCTGTTGCAAATGGTAAGAACTCCTTCTTTTTTACCGCAGCATCGTATTCCATTGTATAGATGTACCACAGTTTTTTAATCCACTCATCTACTGATGGGCACTTAGGCTGTTTCCAAATCTTAGCTATGGTGAATTGTGCTGCTATGAACATAGGGGTGCATATATCCTTTCTAATTGGTGTTTCT
>NW_005370516.1:297711-298411 GCF_000412655.1 Myotis brandtii
TCTTTTTTCACCACATCCTCACCAGCACTTGTCGTTTGTTGATTTGTTGATGATAGCCATTCTGACAGGTAGCTAGTTTTTTTGTTTTGTTTTGTTTTGTTTTGTTTTAGTTTAAACATTGGACTTCTCCAACCATTTTCATGGACATAAGCAATCCATCTCATTTTCCTTAGATTGATGATTTCTATTTGTCTGTAGCCACAGTGATAAATGCATTCACACATTCTTACTTGGGCCAATGTATCAACAGTGGATTTATTTATTAATAGGTTTCCTTGAGGAAGGGCAAGGAGGCCAGTGTGGCATCAAGAGTGGGACAAGTCACTCAGTTCATGTGGTCTCTTCAGATGTCCACTCTTGACAATCATGCTAACATCTTATTGCATCTAAGTGTTCTGTGCATTTCCATACTAGTAGTACTCACCAATGCTTCATGAGCATAATCTCATTCATTCCTTACAATCATCCCTTGCAGTAGGGACTAGATTACAAATTAGGAAGTCTTGTTAAAGAGATATTTAATTAGCTTCTCTTGGTCACACAGAGAGCACACAACAGAACTGGTTTTTAAACCAGGACTTTTGCCAGCTGGTGTTGCTCAATGGTTGAGTGTGGACCTATGAACCAAGAGGTCATGGTTCAATTCCCAGTCAGGGCATATGTGCAGGAGGCAGCTGATTAATGATTCTCTCTCATCATT
>NW_005370516.1:298870-331066 GCF_000412655.1 Myotis brandtii
TATGAAGGGTAGCTCGTACGCCAATTTGTATCAACAGTGTTTATTAGTGTAGATAGGTTTCCTTGAGGAAGGGCAAGGAGGCCAGTGTGGCATCAAGAGTGGGACAAGTCACTCAGTTCATGTGGTCTCTTCAGATGTCCACTCTTGACAATCATGCTAACATCTTATTGCATCTAAGTGTTCTGTGCATTTCCATACTAGTAGTACTCACCAATGCTTCATGAGCATAATCTCATTCATTCCTTACAATCATCCCTTGCAGTAGGGACTAGATTACAAATTAGGAAGTCTTGTTAAAGAGATATTTAATTAGCTTCTCTTGGTCACACAGAGAGCACACAACAGAACTGGTTTTTAAACCAGGACTTTTGCCAGCTGGTGTTGCTCAATGGTTGAGTGTGGACCTATGAACCAAGAGGTCATGGTTCAATTCCCAGTCAGGGCATATGTGCAGGAGGCAGCTGATTAATGATTCTCTCTCATCATTGATATTTATATATATCTCTCTCCCTCTCCCTTCCTCTCTCTGAAATCAACAAAAACATATTATTTAAAAAAATAATAAACCAGGACTTTCTGAGTCAAGGGTTAAAATTCTTATCTGGAGTGTTCAGGAAGAACACATAAGAAAGTTTGTAGAGTACCCTCCATATCAAACATGCTATATAAATCCTACTTAAAATGTTCTAATTAGTGGGATTTCTTTTCAATACTTGACTGAACTGAGCTAAAGAAGACCTCCTTATGTCATTGGTCCACTCTGGGCAGAGAGTGAGTTAGAGCATGGAAAAGTATGGCTCCCTACTTTGGAAGCCCTAAGAGAAATTATGGTGGAGATGCTGATAACTTCAGTCTGTAGGTATTGATGTGGAAAGGACTAGGGATTACCAGAGGTGGGAGGACTGTATCTGAAGGCAACTTACTTAAGGAGATGCAGTATTATAGCAGGAGAAGCATTATAATGGCACTCTGAACTGAGCAGCCAGGCCACAGAAACAGCAGTGGCCATCACTGTGACCCTAGGCAAGTTCCCTAACTTGCCTTAGTTCTCTAAGCCTTATTTTCTTCATCTCTGAACTGGACGTAGAAGAATCTGCTTCACAAGTTGCTGGAGGATTAAACAATAGGGTTCAAGTACTGAACACATTTGCTGAGTGCTTTTCATATATTAGACACACTTTAGATCTTGGAGACTCTTTGCTCCCAGAGATGGTTTATCCAGCAGAGACACACAATAAACGAAATAAAGAAGCAAACCTTATGGTCTGTTTGTCATTGATAAATGCCAGGGATAAAAATTAGGCAATGAAGTAGAGGAGGGGTGCTAGTAGGTTAGGAGGGGTCAAAGAAGGTCTCACCAAGAAGATTGCATTGGAGAAAATCTAGAGTCTATAAAGGAGTAAGCCATGTAGTTAGGCAAAGAAAAAGTAAGAGCAGGAATGTGCCCAAAGAAGAGCAAGGAGGTCAGTGTGGCTGATCAGAGTGGAGGAAAGAGCAAAGTAATAGGAAATGAAGTTAGAATCGGTACTGCCTTATAGGTTATCACAACTACTTTTAATTTACTCTGAGTGAGGCATGAAGCCTTTGGAAGGTTCTGAGCAGAGCAATGACATGATGTAACTAAACAGCAGGACTTTGGCTGCTGTGTTGAGAACAGACTGAGGAGGGACCATTAGGAGACCATGGCAGTAATCCAAGCCAGTAAAGAATATCAACGCAGCTGCTCCATAAAAATCACATAATTTCTCCCACTGTCTTGTATGAACATGAGTCCCCCCTAATTCCCATGTGCTTCAGGGCACCCTAGGAAGCTGTGAAGACAGATGTCCCTTGCTGATTGATTAGGTCCAGATATGGAACCCCAAATGCCACCCCCCAGAGACCAAATAAAGAAAGTTCTCTGAGTCATGCAGCCACTGTCAAGACATATTGGTGGCTTCAGAGGCATCCATCCAAAGCAGGGAAGGTTTACTTCACCAAGTGGAGAGCCTACACCCAGAGGAATGCCAAATCAAGCTTTTCTCACATTGGGATGATGGGAGGGCCTTCTGTTTTCTCTGGCATTGGAGCAGATCACATTATAGAACAGATGAGGTTTCATATTTTCTGGGGGCCCAGGTTGACACTGGCATCATTGATGTAGTTCACCCTGGGATGCCTCACCCTGAAATCTTTTTGAAGCCTGCTTACCAGGACCCCAGAAGAAAACATGTGCAAGACAGCTTCCACTGTAATGAATTCCCCCTAGTGCAGCGGTTCTCAACCTGTGGGTCGCTACCCCTTTGGGGGTTGAACGACCCTTTCACAGGGGTCGCCTAAGACCATCGGAAAACACATACTTGTAATTAGAAATAAATATTTCACAATATATAATTACATATTGTTTTTGTGATTAATCACTATGCTTTAATTATGTTCAATTTGTAACAATGAAACTACATCCTGCACATTAGATATTTACATTATGATTCATAACAGTAGCAAAATTACAGTTATGAAGTAGCAACGAAAATAATTTTATGGTTGGAGGTCACTACAACATGAGGAACTGTATTAAAGGGTTGCGGCATTAGGAAGGTTGAGAACCACTGCCCTAGTGACACAGACTTGGCTTTTCTACTATTTAGAAGCAGGTGATAAATGGTTTATTAAAAATTATTATTAAAAAGTGGTTCCGATTACCTTAAACAAGCATTGGTAGATGTCTGGCTCCCTTTCATACCAACCATCTGGTCTGACCAAGTCATTTCATGCTTTCAATTAGACATACCTTGCATGAGGTCTTTGACATGGCAGCTATGCGGTTGGCTTTGCCAACCCTGACAGAAAGGCTAGGCGAGCTTACCCTGTGTTCTCCTGCTGAAGCACTTTATTTAAGGCTTTGGTGAGCAATGTAGCCTGCCCCAGGTTATCCCAGACCTAGCAACCCACAACCATGCAAAAACACAGAGACTCCCCCAGAGGCCTTCTGCAACAGTTCCATGGCCAAGTGCAATTTTGGCACCTGGAAATACAGCCTTCGACTGGAAAAGTTCGCCTGCTACTCACCCTAAGAGCTAGGAAATAAGGCCAAGGTTGCAGAGAGGCTGTACCCATTGAAATGCAGCCATTTGAACTCTTTCCCAAAGGAGTGAATGTCCAGGAACTGAAGTTCATATGGCACAGCTATTACTCTATATTTCCATTGGGTGCCAGTAGTCTCATACATCACTTTGAAATGGTTCCCATGTTGCTTGGCCCTCTGTATAGCCTCTGTAGGATGGAGTGAAGAATGCAGCCCCCTTTCTAGGATAGCAACTCTTAAAGGCAAGGAGCTGGATTGCTTATGTGTCCATGAATACAGTTGGAAAAGTTCAGTGGTTAAAGAGAGGGCATTACTGTGTTGCTCATCCAGTAGGAGCAAGATGATGGTAGCTACCATGGCAGCAGCTGCAGGAATTGTGCCACAAAGACCACTGATAAGCTCATTTTAAATCTTGCTTTCTGGTTTGACACACCAGCCTTTACAAATATCATGCTAAGGTGCAAAACTAAAGCATGCCCCCCTCCTAATGTTGCTGTCTTCTCCTCACATTGTGTTTTGGAGAAAAAAGAATGAGCAATATGGGAAAGGATGGTATAACCTTGGTGCAGATAAAAAATAAAGACTTAAGGATGTTAGGTACCAGTGAACTCTTTAGAAATACATAGAGTAGCTTGACTTCCAAGAAAGCTAACGAAAATACAGATTGTATTCATATAATTAGAGTACATGTAATGAAAGAGTTATAGTTGAGGCTGTCCACACAACCTAAATCAGCCTATAGACAAATAGGAGGCAAGTAACCAGAGTAGTAAATTAATTTTGCATATGTGATATGACTGAGAATACTGAGTATGTTTATTCTAATGAAGTTAGCTATGGTTGTTATTTTCAAATACTTTATATAGAAAAGGGACATGTATGGTGTTTTCCAAAATGGGGTAGCCATACTACCATTGAGAAATTAATAATACATTAACAATAATGCTAATTATTAATACATCAATACAAATAATACATGTAATTAATAATGCATTGATAGTAGAATTAATAATTATTAAAAATATAAAACAAACACATCAAACCTATGAGTTCACAGATATTATGGCTCAGTTTTGAGATTAACATAGGTGTTTAAGTTACAATGAGTTGAAAGAAAAAACATGAAGTGGTTAATGGTATAAGGGTGTGATGTTACATCATGCGAGCAATATGGAAATGGTAACCATGTGGGTAGCAGGTCAGATTCTGGGTGATCCCATGGGAGAAAATGAAAACCAATGAGTAGAAGTTCCTGACATAAGTTTCAGCTCAACATACAGCAGACTTTACAATCAGTTCATTGCAATGATAAAATGGGCTACCCTAAGCATGAAGGAATTCTCCAGGCCCAGGAGTGTGAGAGCACAGCTAGAGGGCACTTGGTGGGGATGGGGTAGAGGAGATTTAGGCATCAAATAAGCAATTGGACTAGGTGACATTCAGGCCCTCTCTGGCCCTGCTACTATGGGACTGAGTTCTGCATCATCTCGCTCAGCACAGAGACTCCTGGCCTTTTCATGTTAAGAAAATCTGTTGTTTGTTTCCCTTTATTTGGAAAATGTTGGGAGGAAATCAACACTATATTATCAGAGATGCCCTGGGTTCCTAATAGGCTGAGCTGGTAATGATTGCCTCCAAGGCACTGATTTCAGCAATTAGCCATGGTCCCCATCTCCAGCTGTGACACATTAGGTAGAACTCATCACCTCATTCATTCTCACTTAGTTTGTCTGTAAAAGAAGACCATGTTCCCCAATAATAAAAATTGGATCTGGGGAAGGAATTGGATCTGGGGGAGGAATGAAATTTCTCCTGAAAGGAGAAGTAAAATGTAAGTGTGTTCTCAAGCCACTGGTTCCTTTACTGTAGTTTTTTCTTTTCTTTTTTTAAATCCTCACCTGAGGGTATGTTTTCACTGACTTTAGAGAGAGAGGAAGGAAGGAAAAGAGAGAGAGAGATGTGAGAGAGAAACATTGATTGGTTGCCTCCTGTACTTGCCCCGACCAAGATTGATATACCCAAAACCGAGGTATGTGCACTGACTGGGAATCGAACCCACTACCTTTTGGTGTATAGGACAATGCTCCAAACAGCTGAGCCACCTGGCTAAGGCTATGTGCTTATAGCCCTGGGCAAGTTACTTAATATCCCTGAACTTTCTTTTTTCTCACCTCTAAAATGGGAATATAATACCAATGCCATTGCTAGGAGGATAATGATTATAAAGTACATAATGTCATATTTATCACATCACAGGAGCTCATTAATTCATAGGTATTCTTATTTGACCCCTTTCTTTTCATCATGATTACTATTTATATAGCAAATGGAATTCCTGCGATAGTGCTTCTAATTAACTTCTCTACTCACTAATTCATTCAGCAGACATTTCTGAAAGTGCCTATGAAACCAGGCTCAGTGCCAAGAAAGCACATGATAGTCTCCATTATAGAGACCAGAGGCCAAGCTTGATAACAGTGCTTTAATTAGAATAATACTGTACATTTACCCAGCACTGCATGTCACAAAATACATTCATATAACATAATACCATTTTTATAATCTTCCAAATCTTGGGATATAACAGGCTTCAGGAGTGCAGAGACTATATCTGTCTTGTTTATTACTAGATTCTCTCTCCCTAGCACAGAGTCGGGAACATCACAGGGAATCCATCAGTATTAGTTGAAAGAATAAAGGAAGGGATTGATGAACCAATGAAATTAGCCAAAAGGAGAGTTATTGATATTATCATTTTACAGGTAGAGAAATAAAGTGTCATTGGCTTCGGTAGTTACCAGTCACTGAGTAAAGAAATAATTTCATCAATTAAACCAGTTGTGGGGGAGATGGCATCTTACCCTTCTGTTTTCTTGGACATAAAAGTGAGAATAAAATAATGCAATCTAAATGTAATATATAATAGCAGTAGTAGTAACATTAGCAACAATGAAAGCTACCAGGATGCAGTCTTTGTCCTAGGAACTCCATGAGGTCATAGTGAAAGTGATGGATGTGTTCTACAGAAAACATATTTGCGACTTACGGTATCTTCATCAGCTGTGGTCTTCCTTGGAGCAAAGCCTGTGTTGCTTCCTCTTCAAATCTTCCTCCAGTGGTAGAAATTGCAAGCTCCTGAGAGTAGGCTCTTTGTCTTTTCTAGATCTGTATTCCTACTGTGTTGTGCACATAGTAGGTATTCAACACACCTTTGATGAATAAATAAAAGGATGGTCTAATAGAAGGTCAGAAGAAATGCTCAATGGAGCCTAGAGTCAGGAGGAAATTTGAGGAAGGGGACACTTGAAATAAGCCTCAGCCGAAGTTTGATAGACATAGTGACTATGACACATTAGGAGACCTAGAGTCAGGAGGAAATTTGAAGAAGGGGACACTTGAAATAAGCTGAAGTTTGATAGACATAGTGACTATGACACATTAGGAGGACTGTAAGAAGGTTATGTGTCTTGTTTAAAGACTGGGCTGGGTGTGCGGTGGGGCAGAACTGGATTAGCTCTCAGCCTCTTGTGGGATCTTCCAGTCCTTGGCACCAGGGACCAGATATTCGGTATCAGTCATCACCCTGTTCTTCTTCCCTATTGCCTTGGTCAGCTCTATTGGTTTACCATTGGTTTATTGAGTTCGACCTTTGTAAGAAAATTGGAGCCACCAATGCCTATGGGAGCTGATGGTAAGAAACTTGTGTTTTTTCCACTAGCATGATGCTCCACGAGCAGTCATCCCAGGGGAATGGCATGGATTTTTGGGAAAGCAAATCAGAAAAAGCTTCAGTGGTCAAAAATGTGTGGGAAATGGAATTTCATTACTGCATAACTTTCCAAAGCCTTTACTCGTCTAGCCTTTACCTAACACTCTAATTTCATAACAGGGAGTTTGGGGAACATGGTGTGCTGAGAGGACTCCTAACCTATTTAACCATGGCCCTTAGAGGGGCTATCATTCAAAACTGGTGCTTTATAAGCCCTTTATTCTGTGGGAAGCACTGTCTTATAACTTTTTATCATGGAAGTACTTGTCTATTTCTTGGGCACTTAAATATTTATTAATTCATGGACCTTCTGCAGATACAAGAATGTTTCTTGCCTCTCACCTTCTCTCATCTACCCAGCTGGCTTTGTCATGAACGCTCTTCGATCCCCTCGGCTGTCCATTTTGCACACTAGAGGGGAGTGTTGAGCCTATTTAGAATTTCCCACTCTTGAGAAAAAGTATGGTGAAATTACCCTTCTTTTTGACATAAATCAGGGGGACTAGGTAGCCAGTAGCTGTTGCTCTTACTGTAAGAACCATTGTGATAGACAGCATTTTGTCCAAAATCCCTAAATTCAGAAGTTCTCAAAAAACCATAGGCCAATTCTCCTCAGAAATTCCTCTGTCTGTACTTCCCATGCCTAGGAGGTTCCAGTCCTCACCCGGGTCCTCTGGGGGTTTGTGAGTGGGTGAAAAATAATGACAGATATACAAAACTTTAAACAAAAAGGACATTTTTCTGTGTTATCCTATCTAAAGTATTACAAAGGTTGGAATGGAGTTGAAACTTCAAGTTCCGTCACATAGACCCTCCTGAGTCTTTCTTTAACGTCTGAGTAAACCCTCTGTCTTTCTTTAGCTCAATTCTAGCCTTGCCATCTTGTTCTCAGGATTCAATTTGAGCCCCATTCACTTTGGGAAACACTGAGGACTTACCACTGGTTTAGAAAATTAAACCTGAGAGAGTCACCGTCTCTGAACTCCTATTACCCAGCCCTGGGTCATTCAAGGCTTTGTGTGGCCTTTTAAGAGTTTTCATTTGTGTTCTTCTTTTTCTATCAACTGTGTTGTGAGGGCTTCAAGAATCAGGGCTCTATGTGCCTATATTCCCCAGTTGGAATATCAAAGCTTGACTGAAGGAAGCAGACATGTGTTGAGTTCCGACCATGGTTCAGGCACCGAGCAAGGTCCTTTCATGCTTCAGCTCAATTAAGCTGGAGTTTGGCTGTGAAATCAGCACCATTTTCATAAAGCTGCAGGCCACTCAGAGAGTACAGTTTAAATGGAAGAATACATAGGGTGACCTTACGTCCTGTTGGCCTACAGTAGTTGTGGTTTCCATCTGTTGTCCTGGCATTGTTATTAATAATGCCTCCTTTCCCTCTTGAAAGTGTGACAACTTTGTCTGCAAGTGTTATGATAGACTCTGGAGTCAGGCATTTTGGGTTTGGATTCTGGCTCTTCCACTCACTAACTGTGTGACTCTGGGCAAGTTAATTAACTTCTCTGGGCTTCAGTTCCTCATGTAGATATGGCAGATGATAATGCCATCGTAATGGAATTGTGATAAAGATTAAATAATGCAAAGTGCTTAGACCAAAGCCTTTGGTTTTCCTACCATCATAATGGGATTGTGATAAAGATTAAAGTTACTAATGCAAAGTGCTTAGACCAAAGCCTTTGGTTTTCCTGGAAAGGTGAGGGGACAGCTGAAAAGCTACAACTAGTGACAGACAATTTATTAAACTAGAGAGGTGCAGGGTCAAGTATCCCAGAACCCTCATGCTAAAAACAGCCTTGCAGAGTTCTTGTCCAGAGGTTGCAAATGTGGACTCACAGCCCAAATGTGCTCATCACATGTATTTTTTTTTGGCCTGTTAAAAAACACACAACAACAAACAAACAAATAAGCAAACAAAAACAGATTTAAAAATCAGAAACATTTAAATAAAAATCCAGATGTAGAAGATTTGGCACCTCTGGGTGGCACTCCCACCTGGTCACAATTGACTGAGGTAGAGGAGCAGCTTTCCTACTTAATTGGAACATGCTGCTTCCAGCTTCCCCTAACTGCCACCAGGCCAGCTGCATTCCTGTACATATGTTACCTGTCCTGTCCCTGTTACCAACTTATAACTTAGATGCCACTTCCTGCTCTCGAATAAGAAAGCATAGAGTTGGAGATTTTAAGTGACTTGTGTAAGGTGTATGGCCCAGGTTCTGGACTTACATTGTGTGTTGGGGTGGGGGTGGGAGAGTCCTCTCATCTTCTGAGAAGGGCCTTGAAGAAGAAAGAATTTGGGAAGCCTGTCGGGTTGGTCTTGCTGAGGTTCTCAAACTTTCCTGTGTATCAGAATCATGTGGGACAAGGATTAAAAATGCAGCTTGCCAAAGTCATCCCCCCTCCCAATATGGTTTAATAGAGTTGGGGTAACTGGGCCCAGGAATCTGTATATTAAAAAATCTTTCTTTCTTTTTCCTCTGTTACCCTCACCCCCATGACTCTGAAGCTGATGATCCAGGAAAAACACTTTGGGAAACACTGAGCTATTTGTAACATTCCAGGTGGGATATATACCTTGGATGGAGTGAGAAGGTGTGGCAAGAACAGGACGAGATTAATCAGAGGCTGGGTGCAGAGAGCTGAAGGCTTGGGGGAAGTTAAGTAAAGAGATTTGAGTGTGGTGGGTCAGATAAAGTTGGGTTCTCATAGCCTGAGAACGCTTTTTTAAAAATTGAAATATATTTGAAACATAACATTGTATATCTCTGAAGTATAAAACATGTGGATTTCATACATGAATGTATTGCAATCTGATGGCCACTGTAGTGATAATTAGCACCTCTATCACATCACATAGAATTATCCCTCCTTTGTAGCCAAACCTGTAAAAACAGAGAGTAACGTGGTGATGACCAGGGAGATGCAGAATGTGGGGAGATAGGACAGATGTTGTTTGAGGGTAAAACTTGCAACAAGTAGTAAATACCTCCTAGGGAGCTAATGCACAGAATATAGATGACAATATTGTATTATAGTCATCAAACTTACTAAGAGACTAGATCTCAATGATTCCAGTGAAAAGTTAAAAAAAATTAACCCATAAAATGTCAATGTCCCTGAGCCAGACAGCCTAGCCTTGGACAGAAAGTAAAAGCCTGATGTTGGCTGAAGGAAACAACAGCAGAGGGTGAGATTCCATGGGGAGAGTAGCAATGAGTTATCAGGGCTGAACGGTGTGACCAAAAATGTTAGTTTTGTGCCTCGGGTAGGGCTTAATAGAAGTACCATGTAAGCACCCTTTGAAGGATCTGTTGATCATCCTTGAGTATAAAGAACCTAAAATGGAGGGGAACTCAGCCTGGGGTCCTCCCACCCCCTATCCTGTCTGATGTCCCACTCTTTTCCCTACTGTTCTCTGCTCTCTTCCATTTACTACAGTTATATTTCTTCTTACTCTTCCCCTCTCTACCTCTCTGTCTCTTTCTCTCTTCTCTCTCTCTCTATTCCTCTCTCTCCCAATATGTAAGTCACAAACCACACAAGTAATCATAGCATCCAAAAAACATCCATCACCACGTGAGGAGAATCCAGGGGAAGCAACAAAGTCTTGAAAAAAAAGTTTCTAAAGAAATAAGCCCTTGTCAGATTCCAACCAGCCTGGGCCTCCAAATGGAGAGGCAGAGGTCTCCTCCTGTTCCAAAGGCCTGAGCAACGTCCCCAGAGCAGTTCCGCTTCCACTGTGCTTTTGCCTTTGACTATTTCTGTCAACTGTGCTTTATCATGTCATTTTAGCACCAGGCCTGGCGCATTTCTCTGTATAGTAAAAGCTAATGACCCGTATGGTTTTTGGCAGCCTTCGACGATATACATGCTCCAGTTGGAGCAGAGTAAGTCCTTGGAGTCTATAGCTGTGTGAGCAACCTCAGGCTGTGCTCCATGCTTCATGGGTCTGTGAATATCATAGCTGTGGTCACTGCTCAGAATTATTAATATTCCAGAAGCCTGCTGTGACCTTCCCCCCTACAGAGCAGGCTTTGGTAATACACAGCTTCACATTGGACACCATCCAACTGAAATTTATGACTGGAAGTGGCAGAAGGCCCGCATTATAGCAATGTCTCACCTTCAGCTGGCTCCACAGTTTGGACTCGAAAGACATCATGGTATTTATTTAATTAAAAATCCATTTACTCTGCTTCTGATGTGCTGAGCGCTGCGTTTAGATGCTAGAGAGGGAGAGATGACAGGTCCCACTTCCTGCCCTGAAGAAAGTGATCTGGTGAGGGGACAGGGGCATGCCATTAAGGTCCCTATATGTGAATAGATTTCAGGCACAACCCTTGGCAGATTTTAGAGAAAAGCCTCCTCCCCCATTCTTTCATTTGCATCCCCTGAACCCTTGCTATTGGACATGCCATCCTCAGACAGCAATGGCATCTTGGAACTTAAGAAATAAAGAATCTCAGGCCCCACTCCAGGCTGATTCAGATTAAAGTCTGGGATGCCCTGATCTAAATCTAGGCTTCCCAAACCTGGATAGGTTCAAAAATCACCTGGTGCTTCCATTTTTGTTTGCAGGTGCCAGGAGAATGTGTTTCAAGTACCCATTCTTGGGCCTAACCCTCAGAAATCCTGACACCCTAGTTTGAGGCAGCGCTGGAGGTGTCCTTACAAGCCCCCCCCCCTGCATTCCCCTATGTATGTCTGATACAGCTGACCTGTGGACTGACATTTGGGAATTAGCCTCTCAAACCATGGTTCTCAAACTTGGTTGAATGTTAGAGTCTCTTTGGGAGCTTTTCAAATCTTGATGCTCAGCCTATACTCTGAGCAGTTAAATCAGAAGCCATGGGTATGGGGCTGAGGCAGCAGTGTTTTGAAGTTCCTCCAGGTTACTCTCATATGCAGCTAAGGCTGAAGACCACATCCCTAAACCAGTGCATGCAAACATCTTTAACCCACATAAGAATCTCCTGACATGCAATTCCACCAAACCAGCCGAGACCCAGTGGTTCCTAATTGAAAAGAAGGTAGAACTAGGGCTGAAACCCAATTTCCCTGGCCCCTAACCATGGTAAACCTAGTAAGGGTCAAGTTGAGGAAGCTCAAACTGAAGTTTAGTAGCTTTAGTCCTTCTTGTCTAATTTAGACTTAAGTTCCAATGACTTGTTTCCTGTTGTGTTGTCCAGAGTCCTGGCCCCTAACCATGGTAAACCTTCTAGGCAGGATAGTAAGGGCTCCATTGGGACTACCTGCATCCCTAGTAAGGGTCAAGTTGAGGAAGCTCAGACTGAAGTTTAGTAGCTTTAGTCCTTCTTGTCTAATTTAGACTTAAGTTCCAATGACTTGTTTCCTGTTGTGTTGTCCAGAGTAGAAACCTCTATCCATTAATCCTGCCCAGAGCCCTAGCTATTCCCAGACACAGGTATTTTTCTCAGTACACTGGGCTCTAGACATGTTGGCTTTCTTTCATTTTCTCAAATGCATCCTCTTGCTTCCATTTCAGGCTCTTTGTACAAGCTGTTTCCTCTGCCAGGAATGTTCACTCTCCTTCCCTCTCTCCAGGTATCCCCCCAAAACCAAATCAGATTCCCCTATTGTATACTTGTGTATCACCTTGTACCTATACCATATCACACTTGCCACAGTTTTAAATTGTGCATTATGTTAATATTTGAATAATTTCTCTAAGCAATTCCAGTTAAGACAGACACCACATCTCTTGGGCTCCGAACTGTATTATAGCCAGTTGTGTTGTGCCTAGAACACAGCAGGGACTCAATAAACACTTCAGTAATCCCAAACTGCTCCTCCCAGGCATTAGAGGGCCCAGGTCCCTTACATATTCTTCCCGTCCCACCCAAGATGATTGCTATTTGCCTCAAACAGACAGGCACCATTCTCATTCCATTTGTCAAGACAAACACTTTAGCTCCCGCTAATCTTCTAGGCATCTCTCCATTTCCCCACCCCCAGCCCTTGGCAACCACCATTCTACTCTGTTTCTATGAGTTCAGCTATTTTAGATTCTGCATGTAAGTGAGATCATAGAATATTTGTCTTGTTCTCTATATCTACGGGTCTGTTTCTGTTTTTTTGTTGTTTATTTATTTATTTTTTTAGATTCCACATATAAATGAAATCATATGGTATTTATTTTTCTCTCTGATTTATTTCACTTACCATAATACTCTTTAGGTCATCCATGTTGTCACAAATGGCAAGATTTCATTCTTTTTTAAAGATTCCTGTGTGTGTGTGTGTGTGTGTGTGTGTGTGTGTGTGTGTCCCACACCTTCTTTATCCATTCATCTATCAATGGACACTTACGTTGTTTCCATACCTTAGCTATTGCAAATAATGCTGCAATAAACATAGGGTGCATTTGGTATCTTTTAACTAAAGGCCCAGAAATCCTCTCTCTCTGTATAAAATTTCCCAGCAATGAATATGTTTTGTAGGCTTGATCCAGGTTAGAACACCATATGGAGAGATAGTTGTGTCCAAGAGACTGTCAAAGTGTGTTTCAAATGAGCTGAATAGCAAGCCCTTCAATCGGGTGCTATGTGCAAAAGTGCTTTAACAACTATGAAGCAGGAGGCAACACTTATGGATAAAGCACCTACTTTGTGCCTGGCCTGTTCTGGAACTGCACTGTCCAATAGAACTTCCCACAATGATGGAAAGATTCTATCTCTGTACTGCCTAATATAGTAGCCACAAGTCCCACCTGGCTGTGGAGCACTTGAAATGGAGCTAGTGTGACTGAGAGACTAAAGTGTTCATTGTATTTAATTTAATTCATTGAAATTCAATTGGCCACAATGCAATTACAGGGTATGTTACATGTGTTAAAACTAAGCAACCCTCGAAGGTAAGTAGTCAATGCCTGTCCCCCTTTATAAAAGAAGAAGAAATCTCAGAGATGTTAAGAAACTTTCCAAGAGTCAAAGAGATAGCAAGTGGCATATTGTCAGATAGGATTTATTACCCCCCTACCCCACCTCTCTCTGTTGTCTTGCCCAGGCATTTTCCTTCCATATAAAATTATTTATATTATATTATATTAGTCCAGAAGGACATCCAGAAGGTCGTTTGGTCTAATTAGCATATTGTGCTTTTATTATATTATATTATATTATATTATATTATATTATATTACTATTATTCTCTTGAAATCTATCATTACATCAACTAAATATTGTTATATGCATATAGAGTCATGCTAACCCATTCTGTCCAGGAAAACAAGGTTAGCTAATATGACTGTACCTATGGAGAGAACTCATAGTTGCCTATGGGTGACCCAGAATCCCCTCCCCTTAAAGAGACTTTGGAGTAGGTCTTTCTCTTGTTTTTCCATTCTTACCACTGAGACAATGGATGATGACCTCAAAAGAACAGTCAGCTATCAAAGCAAGCTGGTAGTTTGGGGGCAGCAGCTCATTTCTTCCAGCAAACTTAGACTGAATTGATTTCCCAACACATGTTTATAGATGTGTTCTCCTGAGTTCCACACAGAGAGCCATTTCCCTTTTGAACAGCTTGTCTGGTTACATCTTGTAGTAATTTATCTGCATGCTCCCTGCCAACTGGTTCGTAGGGAAAACATGTTTGATGCATAACAATAGATCATTTGGGGATAAATCAAACTCTTAATGAAGTCCTGCTTCTCTTCAGCCAGGCATTTCGCTCAGAAGAGTCTCTCTTGGGCTCTATTGACTTGAAGAAAGGGAATGTGGGTGCCCCAATCTGTGAGACAAGTAGGCGCACAGAGAGTTGATTTTCTCCAAGACAAGACTAACGACACAGCATCCCTGGGGTCCCTTTTCATGGAGTCCAACTGAAACCACTGAAGTTGGATTGAAGACTAGAGCCTGGAGACAATTCAGATTAGACCTATGTTTGGAAGAAATGAGAGATCTATTTTGCCCAAAGCCTCACACTTTCCTTGGAAGGATGCCATGGCCGCCCACACACCCTTGTCTTTCCCAGTTCCTCTAAGGAAAAAGAAAGTTACAAGGAGATAGAAAGTAGAAAAAGAAAGGGGGAGGGGGGAAACAGAGAAAAGAATGAACTGAACATAAAATCTAAAAGAAAAGGAGGAAAGAAAAAAGATGAAACAGTGGGGAGGTCATGAGCAGGAAGGATGGGAAAAGGGAAAGGAGAAATACGTCAAAAGTTTCCATTTAAAACCACATGTATCATAAGCATCGTTACTAAATAGATCTCATTGAGTCCTTGCCACCTGCCAGACACCATGCTAGGTGTTCCCACACCCTGCTACCAACCAAGTGAGACTTAGGAAGCTTGAGAAAACAGTGGTTACGTCCTGCAAAGCCCTTATCCTGCACATCTACATCACACATGCTACTAAGAAAGTATCCAATTTGTCTTACGACCCTTTTTTCCAAAATCTCCAGAAGTGGAGGAGTCAGAGGCTGATCAGTGGAGGGAAAAGGCATGATGAGAGAGTCGGGACAACTGATATAAAAGTTTTAATCATATCAGTCTGTCCTCATTTGAGGACATGCATCACCCATAGACATGCTTCAATGCCAAGTCAAACACATCTTGTGCTTTGAGTCTGAACTTGTGAACTCCCCCCCGGGAGCCTGCAGGGACTGGTATATGCTTTTCATGGAGTTGGGGGGTGCATTTAAAGCTAAACTCTGAGATTGTTTTCTAAGGAGAAAAATGAGCTGTGCTGGTGCTTTTTTTATTAATGAATGAGGAACCCTTTCATCAAGTCACCCCCTTTCCCCAGTCTTCTCTGGCTCCCACTGCCTCCAGGATCAAGTCCAAACCGTTTGTCCTGAAATCCAAGGCCTTCCACAGGCTGGCTCCAGACAGCCTTATCAACAGTGTTTTTCCACCACGCTCCACTGTGAACTATCAACTCCAGGGAGGCTGGCTGCTCCCTCTTCCCTCCCTCCAAACACACACACACACACTGCCCCTCAAAAGGACAATGGATGGCTCCTTTACCTTCCTATGTCTTTGGTTCTTTCACCTGAAGTCTTCTTGCTGCCTCTCACTCTTCTCGAAACCCTATGTGAACTTCAAGGCCAGTCGCTTTGGGAAGGAGTCCCTGACCATCCACACCCATAGGGACCTCTGCCTCCTCTGGTCCTTCATGGCATTCAGTTTTGGTGCCACTGTGATGGCAGCTATGGGCTGTCATTAACTGACCCAAGTGCCTGTGAAGGGACTTATTCTCTCTGGCCTGGTATTCCTTTGCTCTCCTCCCTTCATGTCCATCAGCATTGTCCTGGCTTCCGTATAAGTGGCTCTCCATCTGTTGTCTCTCCTTATTTGCTAGGATGACTGATGACCATCCCCAACCCCAGTAAGAGAGAATCACTGTCCTCCCTTCTGTTCCCTAAGGACTATGGTGATCAACAAGTATTTACTGTAGTGCTCATTTCATTCTGTTCTTATGTTGTAGCAATTTGTGTATATTTGCTGTCGTCTCCATTAGATCGTAAGCTCCCTGAGTGCAAGGATGCTGGTCATCTTTATTGCTCTCTCGTTGCCTACCACAGTGGATGATATACAGATGATACTCAATAAATTCTTGTAAAGGATATTTTCATTATTTTTGTATTTTTCAGTTGTGCCTTAATTAACAGGCAAATATGCTGAAGTAGAGATACTTCTTTTTATAAAAAATATTTTTTTTTATTAATTTCAGAGAGGAAGGGAGAGGGAGAGAAAGAGAAAGATCAAAGATGAGAGAGAATCATTGATTGGCTGCCTCCTGCATGTCCACCTCTGGGGATCGAGTCCACAACCCAGGCATGTGCCCTGACCGGGAATCGAACCGTGATTCCTGGTTCATGGGTCGATGCTCAACCACCGAGCCACGCCAGCCCGGCAAGAGAGCCTTCTTATGAGCATGACCCTTTCTGGAGAAATAGAAAGCATGTGAAATACTTATGGTGGGAGTCTCCTCTCTCCTGTGCACAGCCTTCCTTCTCAGATGGTTTTTCTCTTGTGGTGGGATGGTTCCCTTAAGGAAATTCAAGGTGTTATTTCCCTAAGAAGAAGGGTAGATATAGGACAACTGGGGCAATTTTCCCCTATCTCTTTGGGCATTCAAGGATTGGAAACCAAGTACATCATGTCTCACAAGAACTAGAATTAAGAATGACATCAAGGGGACAAAGCTGCACGCTCAGCCTTTCAGGACCACCTCGTGTCTTATCTCTGCCTCTTCTGGTGCACCAGACCCATTCTCCTCTCTGAAAAAGCTCTCTCCACCACACAGCTCAGCTCCACAGGGCTCTGGGCTGCTGCAATTCTAAGTGATTTTATAATCCCTTCCATTTTCTTCCCCACTTGTTGGCAACAATCACTGTTTTCTACTTCCAACATTCTGAGTGAAGAATGTGATTACCCTTGCTCACTTAGCCTTGCCAAGCCAGAGTCCCTGGCAAGCTTCAGGATAGGCCATCACCGAATCAGGTGCCATCTCTGGTGAAGTCAGCCACCGCTGAGAAGTGGAGGGTGGAGGGAGAGGTAAGGTTGCCGAAAATATGGCTGCCTAAGCCAGCCCCATCAACAGAGCCTGCGGGCAAGTACAATGCCCCTTTCATTGGACTTTTCTATGAAAACAGACACTTTCATAACAGGGTAGAAAACACAAGTTCTTACAAAAAGGTCAGACAAGCAATATAAGTGAGTAAAGCAGTCTGGTGGAAAGCGATGGGAAATGGTGGCTCCAGCAATTGTTAACATGTGGAAGTGTCGCCAGATCTTTCCGTTTTTAAACAGAAGTCATAAGCATGGGTTTTAGTGTGAAGTGCCTGAGCTTTAAAACATTGTGCAAGCCAAACCAAACGTATCTATGGGCTATATTAGGCCTGCAGGCTGTCAATGTGTGGGTCTTACTTTAAAAATGATGTACAGGGGCAGATTTGCTGCAAGCAAGGTAAATGACCAACTAGCCCATTATTGTAAAACTAGTCACATTTTGATTAACACCATAGATTAGTTTTGCCTGGTTTTGAACTGCATGTAAAAGAAACCATATTGTACATATTATTTCGTACCTCTTTGTTGCAATAGTTGATTCATTTCATTGCTATATAATAATACATCATATGGCTATAATGCAATCTTCCCCTTCTACTAATGATGAAAATCTGATTTATTTACAGTTTGGGGCCATTATAAATAATGTTGCTATGAAATTCTTGTTCAGACTTTAGATGTCCTTATACATGCATTTCTATTTGGTCTATATCTAAAATGAAAGTACTGGGTCCTAGGATAGGGTGGATTTCCACATGTATAGATACCATCATTTGTCCAAAGTGGTTGTACCAATGCATAAAAATTCCTGCCGTTTTGCATTTTCAACAGCACTTGGTATTGTCAACCTTCTTAGCTTTAACCATTCTGATGTGTGTTTGCATCCAGCAATTGGGAGCACAGCAATTCAGCAATTTTTTAGGTTTGTCATATTGTACAAACTTCTGATTGCATGTAGATTTGGTGTCACTGAAGTATAAAATCAATATTTTTAAACTTATAACATTTTAGATGACTCAAGTGGGACATGTTTATACAATATTTCAAACAAAAACAGGCTCATGAGATTAAGTAAGTTGCCTGAAGTCACCTGCATATTAAGTGGTGAAGCCAAGATTTGCTCCACTGACTCCAGACCATATACTCTTTTTAAAAAAAATGTTTTTATTGATTTTTTGAAAGAGAGGAAAGAAGAGGGATAATATTGATGAGAGAGAAACATTATGGATCGGCTGCTTCCTGCAGGGCCCCTAATGGGAATCAAGCCTGAAACCCAGGCATGTGCTGTGACTGGGAATTGAACTGGTGACCTCTTAGTTCAAGTGTTGACACTCAACCACTGAGCCACACCAGCTGGGCCAGACCATATACTCTAATGTTGGTGATACTGAATAATTTTTTTCCTTTTTTTTCTTTATTAAGGTATTACATATGTATCCTTATTCCCCCATTGCCCCTCCCTTCACTCATGTCTTCACCCCCCACCTCCCACCCCCTGTAAAGGGGAGAGATCAACCAAAGCATGCTGAATAATTTTCTTCAAGTTACTTAAAATTCTTTAAAAGTGAGAGAACCCACTATGGCTGGAATGAGTTTAAGGGTTTCACAGAGCTGTACACATTGGTTAGAATTGGACAGAGAAGTATTTGAAAAACACATTCTCACAACTCAGATACATGATTATGTCTTATTTCACAAAGTGTGTTCACAAATACTCATTCAAGGTTACTGGATGTGGAATATTAATTGACCCTGCCTTGACCATTTTATATAGCTTCTAATGTAATCTTGCGACTAGCCTGTGAAGTTGGTAGTATCTCTACTTTTCAGATAAGAAAAAGAGACATTTAGTGGCTTGCTTAAGATAATGGGGATGGTAAGGGGCAATGCTGGAACTTGAACTCAGATCTTCAGAATCTAAGTCTAAGGCAACTTTATCATTTGCTCCTTTAGAAAGATATAGAGGCTAGAGTGACCAGTCAATGGTTTGCTCAGAATGGAAGAATTTCCCAGGATGCAAGACCTATAGGAAGGTCCTGGGTAAACCAGGACTTGAAATTTTCAGTGGGGAAGTGACTATGGGAGAAAGAAAGAGCCTGTAAATCATATTACAAAAGATTCCTGACACCCACAAGTAAACTGGTGTACCCACTGTGGAAAAAGTATGGAGATTTCTCAAAAAATTAAGAATAGAACTACTATAAGATCTAGCTATTTCACTTCTGAGTATTTAGCTAAAGAATAAAACACACACACACACACACACACACACACACACACACTAGTTTGAAAAACTATACACACCCCTTATGTTCATTGCAGCATTATTTACAATGGACAAAATACGGAAGTGACTATGGGAGAAGGAAAGAGCCTGTAAATCATATTACAAAAGATTCCTGACACCCACAAATAAATCCTGATTCCAATATTGGGGGTACCCTAGATGGGAGCGTAAAGTGGTGTACCCACTGTGGAAAAAGTATGAAGATTTCTCAAAAAATTAAGAATAGAACTACTATATGATCTAGCTATTTCACTTCTGAGTATTTAGCTAAAGAATAAAACACACACACACACACACACACACACACACACACACTAGTTTGAAAAACTATACACACCCCTTATGTTCATTGCAGCATTATTTACAATGGACAAAATACAGACACAACTTAAGTGCCCATCAGGGAACAATGCTGAGAGATGCTAGGCAGGGAGTCATGCTGCCTACATTCCTCTGCCTTCCCCAGAAGTTCTGGGCTTAAAGCAAGAGTCCCACATGTCTTTATGGACGAGGACTGAATGATCAAATGTACACATCACTGGAAGCGGCATAAATGAACATCCAAAGGACTCATCCCAGCAGATGGGGAGGATCCATTTCAGGTTCCACGATCGACTGAAGCTTGGCACTTTCTGACAAAGGTATCCCAGCTGGTTTCATTCCACACAAGACACGTGTGTGTACGCATGTGTGTGCACATGTATGTTTATGAATTTTCATGTTAAAGACAACATACTTGGTAAGAAGGTGAGCTCCATTTCATTTTCCTTTTGAGGAACAGCCATCCACCAGGCAGAAAGGAAGATCTATTCAATGTCAGAAAAGAGTTCAACTCCAGGAGGTCAAGGAACTGAGGTGCGTCGCTGGCTTTTGCACTTGGGAATTTAGAAGATTATCAGAACACTTACTTAGAAAATATTTTTTTCAAGCTTTTCTTGACAACTTTCCTATAGGTAATAGTCAAGCTGTGGGGCCCAGCTCCGAACCTTGGGGAAAGCAGGCAGCCATAGCCTCCCCTCAGCGTGACATAACCTTTAAGTTAGTAGAGCCTAAGTAAACAACCAATTCCACTCATCTTGGAGGCCTCCCTCCTCCCTCTGGTGTCTAATAAGTATGGGCTCCCACTCAGCATTTGCCTCTTCCCCGTGGCTGCCTCATGAAATGTGATGCTAGCTGTAGAGTTGGACGGACAAAGGAACTCAGTAAGTGTAATTTATTATCTAGGATTGCTTTCAACCTTTTTCCAATTATCCACATTTTTATCTTGGCTTGGGCAGACCTGGGTTTATGAGGCTGTTCTTCTGGTCACTAATGGGCTGAAAAAATGGGCCCCAAGTATTTCTTAAGGGATGTGTTACTGGCCTTTAAATAATTTGCTGTGGCATTAGCTCTTTTGAATTAAGTAAGAAAAGCAATACTGACTCCTGCTTCTCCCCTCAACTGTCTGCCCTCCGTGTACAGCAAGGCTTACCATGAGCTCATTTCACTTAGGGACCAAGAGCATTCAGACCAACAGATGGAAGCCCAGACTGGATTGGATGTACTCCTTAGGATTTATTTATTCTCACCTGGGCTTGGGAAAGATAAAGGTTTGCACTTGAAAGTGGCAGAACACAGAAGAAGCCTGAAAATTTTATGACAAAATGGGAATATTAGCATTCACATTCACATGGAATTTCTAAAAAGAATTAAAATTCACGTAAAAAATATGTGGAAACCAAAAAGACCATGTCCAAATTGTGGGAAATGGTGCAATATAGAAGGTTCCTTCTTCTAATCGAATTTGGGTAATTTCCTTATGGATTTTAAGGTGCTTCAGCTTTGGTGGTTTTATAGTTAATGAAGGCACAGTTTATGTTAGCTTTCTAAACAATAAAGCTTCCTTAGACCTTTCAAAGAAAAGGCCTCTTTTCAAGCGACTACATGTATACTCTGGGCCACAGTGAAATAATAATAAGCCCAGACTGGATTGGATGTACTCCTTAGGATTTATTTATTCTCACCTGGGCTTGGGAAAGATAAAGGTTTGCACTTGAAAGTGGCAGAACACAGAAGAAGCCTGAAAATTTTATGACAAAATGGGAATATTAGCATTCACATTCACATGGAATTTCTAAAAAGAATTAAAATTCACGTAAAAAATATGTGGAAACCAAAAAGACCATGTCTAAATTGTGGGAAATGGTGCAATATAGAAGGTTCCTTCTTCTAATCGAATTTGGGTAATTTCCTTATGGATTTTAAGGTGCTTCAGCTTTGGTGGTTTTATAGTTAATGAAGGCACAGTTTATGTTAGCTTTCAAAACAATAAAGCTTCCTTTGACCTTTCAAAGAAAAGGCCTCTTTTCAAGAGACTACATGTATACTCTGGGCCACAGTGAAATAATAATTTTTAAAAAACTAACAAACTAAAGATTTCTGAAGAGTAAGTTTAAGGAATTCAAAAGGCAGAGACAAGTGGAATTGGTCTGGAAGGCCTGGGACAGTTGCTTACGTGCAGTCAGTAAAATTTCTGAGTCTCACCTGTCTGTCCTAGAGCCAGTGCTGAGAGCAAATGCCTGTCCAGCATTGTTTGTCTTTGTTTCTTTTGCAATAGGCTCTGCTATCTATGGCACATGCAGTGCTGTAATAGAGACAAATATTGAGATTAGGGAATGAATGAGGAAGAGTGGAATTCTCATCTTTGACATCTCTCTATGGGAGATAGAGAAGATATGAACTACTCCTAATATAGATAAGAAAACTATGAAAGACCAGTTATATTTTTTATTCACAACAAAATGAATATTATAAGGCCTCCTTAAGTGGTGCCTTGCCACAAGGTCCAACCTGGAAGTCATAATGTTCCTGTAAGAAACACACACACATATTTTTAATTTATTTTTTATTTTTCACACACATATATTTTTAAATATGATGGCTTAAAGGAAGAATTGATAGACCAAAGCAGACCTTCAGCTTGTGGTAGATATCTTGCTTCTTTAAGACATGAAAACATTTTTAAACATGAATGTTCTAACTTGAGATGATCATATAAGCTCCCGTGGGCATGAGCGCCATGGGGCATACTTTATATAGACTGAAACATTGCATCAATGGAAGGAGACCGGTATTCACAGAATCTCTCATGGAGATTCTCACGTGATTAGCCTGATTAAATAATCTCTCTCTATATATAGTAATTTAAAAAATGGACATTTGTACTAGAAATTTCTTGTTTCTTTGACTTTTACATGGTTACCATTTCCAGTCCTTTCCTATATGCTGGAAGATGTTCAAAACGTGGCTGGATATTATACAAGTGATTCAAGCAATAGAAAAGTGTTTGGGTTTCATGAACTTGAAGGTCGATGTCCACCCTAACACAATGTGATTCTATGACTTCCTCTATTTTCTTCACTTCAGCTGTGATAACAGCATTCATGCTTCCATATTCTAGAATGTCATTCCTTTAGTACAAGGGCAAGTGGGAAACATGTGTGAGTGTGTGTGTAAAAATTATTCAGAAGAAAAATAACTAATTTTTACATTAATTAGAAAATAACTAATTTATCTTGGTATTAGACCATTCAACTCCACAGGAAAATGTGTATACTGGTAGACTTAACCCTATCAACACCACACCAAAACCTATGTGTCTACTACAAGATGACCAGAATCATTTTGCAATTAGAAAAATGAAAACTCGAGAGGCGAGAATCAAAGGTGAAGGTTCCATGAGGACCTAGGTCTCTGCTATTTGTGTCCCACAATTTTCTCGGTAAACTCCCATTTCTTCACACTATACTACACCCGATTTGTTGACAAAGTTCATTTAGGGCTGAGCATCCAAATCGCATAGGATGGTCATCATGATGGCATGTGGGAACCCTGGACAAGATGGGTGTTCATTGCAATTCAAAGGAAGTAGTAGTCTTGAGTATATTTCAGTGTTATTTATATTCTGTCCACAAGATGGTAGCGTACACTTTTCATTTAATGTAAAGCTGGCCTGGGATCCTAATTTCCCAGAAAGTAGAGACTGGTCTGTGCTAAACTGAGGTCAGCCACTCTGGATACCATTCAGTATTTTTTTTTTGTGATGATTTATTGATTTGAAATATATTTAGCTCTGCTACAGCAAGGTGGGGATTCATTCGAAGTAAAGAAAACCCAGAAATGCATTGCATTCCAGCTTAAAGGGAATTTGAGAAGTGGGAATACTCTGGACATTTAAAAACCACACACCAAGGATCAGATACTGACATTTTTCAAAAACACTACTTTAGTACATCATGCAAAAGACATTCAGGATGTCAAGTTCAATTAATCTTGGGTGAAATTTTGCACAGTAACAAAGTTCCTTCCATGAAATCGGTTCAAGACGGCTATAGGTGGTTTCCCCTCAAATCCAAGGGGAAAGTTAGACCTTAGTTGCTATGAAATTTCCATGAACTAAATAAGAGGGCAGGATCAGCAATTTGGCCCGCTCTTCCGCTATGTGCCTCCCTCCCTCATCAAGCCCCCACGCCAGAAGGGACAAGACACAGATGGGAAAAACATCTGGCCCCATCTGCCTTTGTTGATCAGAGGGCCTTCTTTGAGGTTCAGGTCCTGGGCTCACTTCATCTTATTTTTAAAAAAATTCTTTTTAAAATGAGGAGCTCAAGTGGGATTTCCTTTCATCTTACTATATTAATATTAAATCAGGACTAAGACTCTGTATCAGAACCACAAGAGCAAAGCTCCAGGGCATCTAAGTGACTTCTCATTCTGTTGTCTAGGACAGCTGAGCTCCCCACCTAAGAAGAAGAGAGGACAATGACCCAGGAGCAGAAGCTGGGATAACAGAAGAGGAGCAGGAAGGAAACTCCTATTGTCATAATGCTGTAGTTGCCTTTCCAATGGGCTCCAGGACCAAGACAAGACTCCTCAGCCTCCACACTCCAGCCCCATCCTAGCTATCCATTTTATATACTCCCTACTCTCCAGCAGGCATCCTCTGATCCAACCTGGAGAGGTTGCCTCACTGTCTCTGGATTCTCGCTGCATTTGTTCTTCAACCTTCTCCTTCACATTCTTTTTGGCTCCAGTATCTATGACCTGAGTCAGAAACCCCATGGCTCCAGCTTGCATGTAGGAGGGTTCATGTGTCAAACTTGCTCTAAGAAGCAATGCAAATAGTGAGGAACTATTATTTAGGAGATAAATGAGGAGAGAGAGAGGGAGAGGGAGAGGGAGATGGAGAGGGAGAGGGAGAGGAAGAGAGAGAGGGAGAAGGAAGGGTAGAGAGAGAGGGAGAGGGAGAGGGAGAAGGAAAGGGAGAGAGAGAGGGAGAGGGAGAGGAAGAGGGAGAAGGAAAGGGAGAAAGAGAGGAAGAGGGAGAGGGAGAGGGAGAGGAAGAGAGAGAGAGAGAGAGAGAGAGAGAGAGAGAGAGAGAGAAGTGAGCTTTAAGACATTGAAGAAAACAACTTTCAAGAGTAACCATGATTATATTTGAGTAACTTTTCTGTTCTCCATAAAAACTATCTTCTCTTCTAGGGTAACACCTTTCATCATGAAATCTGCTTAATTGTATGGCAAGTTCAACTTAAACTAATGGGGTTTTCTGTTTCCCTTATTCTTGATAGGGTATTGTTTTTACTATAAAAATACCTTAACTTGTGATGTGATGGTCTAAATATCAGCAGTAGGAATTCACATCAGTAATGATCCACTGTGAAACCTCTGGAAGCCCCTAAGACTACTCTTATGAAGAATTATAAGGATTTATTAATGCCAGGGTAAAGTTGGGATGCTGCAGAAATATGTAAGGGTTTGGAAAACCATGCAGATGAAGAGGAAGCAAGGAAGGAGGGAGGCCAGAGGAGGAAGGGCTCTCAGTGACCATCAGTGACTCAATGAGTGGACTGAAAGGAAACTACAGTGTCGCTCCATTCCCTGAATTTTCTGCATTTTTGTGGGCGAGTGATAGTAAGATGTTTTCCTTCTAGAAATGCTCTCTGTCTACTTATCTTTCTAGATAGTATGAGGCTAAACATAAGGTTATAGAAACACAGCTCCTCAGGGTGAGTTAAGTGTTTTGAATAGCTCTTTTGTGTTTTGGTGCACCCATTCTCTCTCTCTCTCTCTCTCTCTCTCTCTCTCTCTCTCATATCTATCATCTATCTATCTATCTATCTATCTATCTATCTATCTATCTATCATCTGTCTATCCTCCTCTCTTTACTTAATATCATAAACCTTTTCCTAGGTGATTCAATATTTTTTCTAAAATATGATATTTAATAGCTGCATTATATTCTATCACATGTAAGCACCAATTTTTTAGCCACCCCTTATAGTTGGGCATCTAGGATATTTGGCAGCAAATTCATTTGACAGAAGCTTTCTGAAGATGCAGTGAATGATCTCAAATACATTATTATCTCCTTGCCCAGGGAAAAGGGAGAATGTAGGCTGGACCCCACAAGTTAAGGAGGAGCTGGGGATAGGTGATGAGGCCATACCTTCCACTTCTGAGAATCAGAGATTCCAGTTGACTGAATGAGCTTCCAGTCCCCAAGCCGGAGTGCTGCAGGAGGAAAAAGCAGATAAGCAGCATGACTGTGAGCTGGTGTTCAGACCTCTAAAATTGTGGACTCTTTCCCATTGGGAAGGGGGTTTTGGTTTTATGCTTAAAAGGGCAACATGTGCTGGGGCTCACAGTCACCTATGAAGGCAAGTATCAGTTGACCTGAGTCCACACAGATTTATGTGGGAGAAAGTGGTACTACATGAGGCCCACCCTAAGATTCACAAATATTCTGAACATATCATTCCTCTGTGTGGTGGAAATGTAGAAAACGCTCTGTTCTTAATTGAGAGTCTAGGTGGAGTCACCCAGCAGGAGACATGCCCTACAGAAAGTCAATGGATGTAGGAGGTGGGTGGGTGCCTAGACAGAATCATTTATGCAAGGTAATGCAAGCACACGTAATAGAGCTTCTCGTGCTACACAGGAGGTGCCACAGGTTCTAAATCTTATCGCTATATTATTAGATGCCTTCATTTCCTCTTTCACCTCCAATTTTGTCTTTCTTAATAAAACATAATTTATCCTCCATAGTTCTTGAAGTGAGACATGCACCCAGGAAATCAATAGGTTTCTATCTGTCTATACTACCCCTCCTCTCAGCACATGCTGGGGTGGAAAGATAAGCAACATAGAAAAGTTCAGTGGGCTTAAGAGGCTGTTTGCAGTCACTCTGGGAAGCCTGGGTTAAAGTACCAAGAATAAATAAGAACATGCCTCTTGCTGTTACTCCCGTCTTTTATTTTTATTTTTTTAATATATTTTATTGATTTTCCACAGAGAGGAAGGGAGAGGGATAGAGAGCCAGAAACATCGATGAGAGAGAAACACTGATCAGCTGCCTCCTGCACACTCCCCACTGGGGATGTGCCCGCAACCAAGGTACATGCCCTTGACTGGAATCGAACCTGGGACCCCTCAGTCTGCAGGCCGATGCCCTATCCACTGAGCCAAACCAGCCAGGGCGACTCCTGTCTTTTAAATCTGAGTTTCAATTCAAGTCAATATTTACTAAGCTTCAATTCGATGTCAGGGGCTGCTGTGGACTTTATGTTTGTACTCCCCCGCTCCTCAAATTAATATATTGAAAACTTAAACCCCAATGTGATGGTATTTGGAGATGAGGCCTTTGAGAGATAATTAGGTGTAGGTGAGGTCACAAGTGTGGAGCCCCCATGATGAGATTTGTGCCATAAAATGTGGAAGGACTAGAGTTGTTTCTCTCACTCCTTGCCATGTGAGGATACAGCAAGAAGGTGGCTGTGTATACACCAGGCAGCGGGTCCTCACCAGAAACCAGGTCTGCCAGCAGTTCATCTTAGCTTTCCCAGATTCCAGATTTGTTATTTAATGCACCCAGTCTATGTATTTTTGTTATAGCAGCCTGACAAAGACTAAAACAAGATCTGTACTAAGAACTATCAAAAGAAAAATGCATTTATTTATTCATTCTACAAATACCTATTGACTGCCTACTGTATGTTAGGTATGATGTGGGCATTGGGAAGACAAGGTTGAACTACTAGTAAAATGATATGGGATCTATGCTTTTCATGAGCCTTTTAGTTTAGTAGGCAATAAAGATATTATGGCCTCGCTAAGCCAAGTTGGTTAAGAGAACAAAAAGCTGGGGGGGGGGGGGGGGGGAATATTACGATAGTGGAGATCTTCCACATACCAGTAAAGCCAAAAAAGTGAGGGCTAAATATACTCCTTATAATTATGATGAGTCCTTCAGACAGGGAAGCCCGGGGTATTATGGGAGAGCAGAACATGGAAACTCAACTTACTCCAGGAGTGGGGTACATAAACAATGGGTTCTATTCTTAGATAACTTTCAGTTCACTTACAGGAAGAGAAACTCACAATGAAACAGCGAGGATAAGTTCTATACCAATAACATAAGCTAGGTACACAAAGAAGAAGGAAGAGTGAACAATGATGTTGGGTCACCATTGTTTACCGCTCTTTTAAGTGCACACTGCTACCTATGCTCTCTACAGTATTAAGAGAATGGCATGCAGAGACTGTCTATTATTTCTATATGAGAATAAATCAACGATTTTAGTCCTCTTAAGAACACATTATAAGTCTGAGTATTTGGATTTTTCTGTTTATTTTGTGTTTTGTGATTAGATCTTTTGGTCATCTAAGAAACTACCAAATCAATTGAGCTTTATGACATTATTTCAACAAAATACTAAATCCTCCCAAAAGTGCAAACACATCTGAAAATACTTTTAAAAGTTGTTTTTCTATTTTAAATTAGTGCGTATTGGTTAAACATTTTAGAAGTTCTTGGAAAGTCTCACCATTCAAGCTCACCCATGGTTACCCTTTTGATGTAGTACTACTTCTTTTGCTTTTGTCTATGTTTTTTTTTTCTTCTGTATAGTATTTATTTAGTTTACTCGGTGGTTTGGTTTTCAAACTTTCCTTCTTTCATACCTCCCAGTATAACTAATACTCAATTATCTGCCATGGATTAACTAATTTGTGGACTATCATTAAATCTAAGACAAATAATAATCTGTGAAAAATTATCTTAAAGCTACCAAAAATCAGTGAAAAATTTTATTCAACCGATATCTATTGAATGTCTATTCTGTACCAAGCACATAACTCCAGAGCAAACAGCAGTACACATATGCAGTTAACTACCACAAAAAGGCCTCCTTCCCCACCTTCTGGGGGAGGCCTCTGCCCTACTCAACCCCATCAGATAGGAGTCGTTGGCCCAACAGAAGGTCTGAATTTCATTAACTCAAGGCTAGAGATTAGATAAAAAAGGGAGAGAGGGAACACATCTCAATACCACTCTAATGTTTGAAGAATGACAAAGAATCTATAACAATCCCATTATGTAATCAGATAACCTCTTGGCCATTTCCCCCCAAGAAATTAATCTGAATGATTCTTAATCTATTTTACATTGTTTAGAATTTCAGGGACTATCTATATAAAGTGGTACTGGATTCCTAAATATGGAATGGATTTTTATCTAAATAAATTTACATTCAATCCATTTCCTACTTTCCGTGACTAGTATGGTTTTAACCCTGACTTGGGGGTTGGTTCTCTATGAGCTGCTTGTCTAGAATCCCACAGATGAGGTTTATTGGAATTGGCTACAATTCCAATTGTTGGAACAGGCTTTCTTTTTTCAAAAATAACATCATTGTAACTATTCAGGATTTTATTACAATCTCTCCTTAAATAATATTTTAAAAGAATATTAAAATTAGCCCTAACCGGTTTGGCTCAGTGGATAGAGTATCGGCCTGCGGCCTGAGGGTCCCAGGTTCGATTCCGGTCAAGGGCATGTACCTTGGTTGTGGGCACATTCCCAATAGGGAGTGTGCAGGAGGCAGCTGATCGATGTTTCTCTCTCATCGATGTTTCTCTCTATTCCTCTCCCTTCCTCTCTGTAAAAAATCAATAAAATATATATATTTTAAAAAGAATATTAAAATTATTTCTAAACCCAAAGTAATATAGTCTCATTACAGGTAATTTGGGAAAATACACATATAATGGTGTGTCCATTAAAGTGGAAGTTAATTTTACTAAATGCTATTTTCCTCAAGTTAAAATGTTGATGTTTGAAGCCTGAAGGATAATGCAGAGGGTATAAAAAACTTGTATAGAGTCCAAGGGTCTTAGGGTAAAGCAAAGATCAACACCTCAATCCCTTCTCCCAGGGATTATGGCTATTTATCAAGGTGATCCAAGGAGGCCTGGAGCTAGCCCCAGAGGCAGGGAAGTGTCCAGGAAAATGGGGATTCCAGAGACTGTGGGTGCTGGCATCTCACCAACCAGCAAGATTTTTGTACTATGGATGACCACTAGGATCATTTTGCTAAATTATTCCCCCTTTACTTCCCCTAAAAATATTATTTGAATTTTAATTTGATTTATAGTAACTCTACATTGATTTGTAAAACGGCACTTTTAAAAAATATTTACTCATGGCCCTTCCTTCCTCTAACGTTAGCTCTCAATTTATTCAAACTTTCCTTCTTTCATCCCTCCCAGTATGGTTGGTTTTCTTTGTATAAGTCCCTCTTAGGTCTTGACTTGAATTTTATATGACTAATATTATATATTATATATAAATATATAAATACATGTATTTATATATAACAAATGATATATTTTTTCATTATATTTTCAGATTGTTATATGTTAAAAGGTATTTTGATTATGCATGTTATATCTACCTTTTAAATCACTTGTTTGTTTTCCATTTGATTTTTTGTGATTTTTAGGTAGAGTAGCAAATCATCTGTAAATGACAATATTCTTTCCTCCTTTCCCATGTCTCTGCCTTTTCCTTTGTGCCATGCCTAATTGCCTTAAATAGAGCTCTCAGTACAGAATAGTAGTGGTGACAGCAACATACTTCTTTTTATCTTAGTTTTAGTGAAATACTCTGGTATTTAAAGTGTTGTTTTTGGTTTAAGATAGTTATTTTTTACCATGTTAAGACAATTGCCTTCTGATATTAGTTTGTTAGATTTTTTAATAGGAAAACACATTACATTTATTAAATATATTTTGGCCATTCATTTAATGATCAAAATTTTATTTTTTGATCTCATGTCCTAATGAAATTCATAATTATAGATAATACATGAATTTAAAAAAATAAACACATACTTGGTCAAAGTGGGATTGGACTATATAATTAAATAGACAAATACTGTATATTTATGTATTAATTATATATTAGCTTATCCTATATAATAAAGAGGTAATATACAAATTGACCATCATTCCAACACACAAGATGGCCACCCCCATGTGGTAAAAGATGGCCACCACAAGATGGCTAGCAGGGGAGGGCAGTTAGGGGTGATGGGCCGGCAGGGGAGGGCAGTTGGGGGCGACCAGGTCTGCAGGGAGGGCAGTTGGGGCGACCTAGGCCTGCAGGGGAGGACAGTTGAGGGGGACCCAGGCCTGCAGGGGAGGGCCATTGGGAGGGGGACGTAGGCCTGCAGGGGAGGGCAGTTGGGGGCGACCAGGCCTACAGGCGAGGACAGTTGGGGAGACCCAGGCTTGCAGGGGAGGGCAGTTGGGGGTGACCAGGCCAGCAGGGAAGGGCAGTTAGGGGTGACCTGGCTGGCAGGGGAGGGCAGTTAGGGGCAATCGGGCTGGCAGGGGAGTGGTTAGGGGGTGATCAGGCTGGCAGGCAGAAGCAATTAGGGGTAATCGGGCAGGCAGGCAGGCGAGAAGTTGGGAGCCAGCAGTCCTTGATTTAGGCCTGGTGCGATCAGGTCTAAATGGGCAGTCAGACATCCCTCGAGGGGTCCTAGATTGGAGAGGGTGCAGGTTGGCTGAGGGACACACCCCCCCCTGCACGAATTTCATGCACCGGGCCTCTAGTCTATATATATAAAAGGCTAATACACTAAGTGTCCAACCAGCCAACTGGTCACTATGACATGCACTGACCACCAGGGGGCAGACACTCAATGCAGGAGCTGCCATGATGCACATTAGCCATTTATAGAGAAACAGCACTGTGGACATTGCACCGACAAAGCAATCTTGGCTTTCCCCAAGTGGGAAACAGGCCCTGCCACCACCCCAGAGTGACCAAATCAAAGCTGATGCTGCCAAGACCCATGGTGCAAAATGCAGCCCACAGCCCAGCCCAGCCCAGAAAAGGTGGCTGTGGGCGCTGAGTAATGATGTCACATAGCAATGCCTGGCTTCCTCTCCCTATCAACTAACCTCCTTAGAGTTTCTTTAGCCCAGGAATATGACTTGCTTTATAGCCAGGTGGAAACATTTTACATTTTAACCAAATGTCTGTTAAGTGTTTTCCCATGCCTCATCTCATTTGATCCTCACAGAAGTTCTGGAGTAGGTAGATAGGAGACTTGGTGGAATCCTATTTTTTTTTCATTAGCCTGAAAACTGAGATTTAGAAAGCTTAGAAACTTGACCCAACTGAAAAGAAGTAAGAAATGGTGAAC
>NW_005370516.1:332454-333470 GCF_000412655.1 Myotis brandtii
GCAGGGGAGGGCAGTTGGGGGCGACCAGGCCTACAGGCGAGGACAGTTGGGGAGACCCAGGCTTGCAGGGGAGGGCAGTTGGGGGTGACCAGGCCAGCAGGGAAGGGCAGTTAGGGGTGACCTGGCTGGCAGGGGAGGGCAGTTAGGGGCAATCGGGCTGGCAGGGGAGAAGTTAGGCATTGATCAGGTTGGCAGGGGAGTGGTTAGGGGGTGATCAGGCTGGCAGGCAGAAGCAATTAGGGGTAATCGGGCAGGCAGGCAGGCGAGAAGTTGGGAGCCAGCAGTCCTTGATTTAGGCCTGGTGCGATCAGGTCTAAATGGGCAGTCAGACATCCCTCGAGGGGTCCTAGATTGGAGAGGGTGCAGGTTGGCTGAGGGACACACCCCCCCCTGCACGAATTTCATGCACCGGGCCTCTAGTCTATATATATAAAAGGCTAATACACTAAGTGTCCAACCAGCCAACTGGTCACTATGACATGCACTGACCACCAGGGGGCAGACACTCAATGCAGGAGCTGCCATGATGCACATTAGCCATTTATAGAGAAACAGCACTGTGGACATTGCACCGACAAAGCAATCTTGGCTTTCCCCAAGTGGGAAACAGGCCCGGCCACCACCCCAGAGTGACCAAATCAAAGCTGATGCTGCCAAGACCCATGGTGCAAAATGCAGCCCACAGCCCAGCCCAGCCCAGAAAAGGTGGCTGTGGGCGCTGAGTAATGATGTCACATAGCAATGCCCGGCTTCCTCTCCCTATCAACTAACCTCCTTAGAGTTTCTTTAGCCCAGGAATATGACTTGCTTTATAGCCAGGTGGAAACATTTTACATTTTAACCAAATGTCTGTTAAGTGTTTTCCCATGCCTCATCTCATTTGATCCTCACAGAAGTTCTGGAGTAGGTAGATAGGAGACTTGGTGGAATCCTATTTTTTTTTCATTAGCCTGAAAACTGAGATTTAGAAAGCTTAGAAACTTGACCCAACTGAAAAGAAGTAAGAAATGGTGAAC
>NW_005370516.1:334168-343493 GCF_000412655.1 Myotis brandtii
GCGGGCCCGGCCTTGCCGCACGCCTGCTGCCCCAGCGGGGCTGAGGGGACTGGGTGCCACCATCTTGTGGCTGTGGATCCCGCCATCTTTGAGGGTGTGGCAGTCAATTAGCATATTCCCCTCCTTATTGGCTTTGGGTACCACCATCTTTGTGACAGTGTGATGGTCAATTAGCATATTCCTCTTTATTAGATAGGATAATTTAATTGTAAATTATAATTTATAAGTTACTAATTTATAAACATAACTGATATTTATAACTTACAAATAACATAAATTATAATTTATGACAATATAAATTTTAACTTAATTATAAGTTATTAAATTTGAAATAAATTATATAAATTATTAGATATTGATACATTATCTATATATGTGTATATATATATCTTCACTCCTTATAAATGAGAAGTTAATTCATAGTTTCCTTTACTGCATTATTTTTATTAATTTGGGGCATCAGTTTTATGAAAATTTACAGACTAATTGGAAACTTTTTATATGTGTAAAATTTGTTTTTTTAATAGTATAGGTATTATTTGTTTTTTTGTTTTGTTTTGGTTTTAAGTTTTAAAGAAGTACAACTTCTCAAAGCCCTCATATATATTAATCTTTTAATACTTTCAATATCATCTTGAATTAATTGTATTAATTGTTTTTTATATAGAGTAATTATTTATAACTCACTGAAGTATCTAATTAGACATGTATTTACTTTAACTGTCCCATGGACTGTTGTTATTTCATACTTAAAAGAAAAAGCCAAATGTCAGTCTGACCTTTGTAGATTTATAGATGAGGCAGATACTGCCAATTGCTAACCCAATATTTATTCTTTCTTAATACTGGACCCTGATTTTGTTGGGTGTAGAAATATTCAAAATATTTAGAAATAGCTTGCAGAAAGGGTGGCTGTGTAACATGGTTCTGGCCAATGAATTAATTTACCAACTGGGGCCTCTCTGAAGGTTCCTAATGGGGAAGAAACTGCCAACAAGTGTCCCTTTTTCCTTTTCTTGTCTTCCTGTCTCCACTCAACAGCTGAAGTCTCTCAGTTATCTTGAGAGGGTCACCTTAAGGGTTGCAGAGGAGAAAGGTAGAAGGAGCCTGGGTCTTTAAATGACATAATGGGCTGCCTTTTCAACTCTGAACTATCTATCACCAGAGTCCTTTTACATTTGAGAAAAATAAACCTATCTTATTCAAGCCATCACTATTTGGATTTTTGTGTTAGTTAGCCTAACAAGTTCCTAGCTAACTAATTAGTGAGCAATTATTTTTGTTGTCACAATCCTTGTCAAATTTTTATTTATATTTGTACTTTTTAAAGAAGTTTACTATCTTGGAGTGTGTTTTTATATTTGTTTACTTGGAATTTAGTGGACCTTTTGGAACAATGTGTTGAAGACTTTTTCTAGGCCAAGAAAAATTTCATTATCTTTAGTTTGGCCTCTGCTCTCTGCCTTCTATATCCATCATATTATTTTAAAGCATAACTGGAGTGCAGTTAATAGGCACAACTTCTAGCCAGTGCCTAGCAGAAATTCACATGGACAGTTCTCCTGGCCCATCATGGGATGTGTCCTACCTCTGCTGTGTGGCTCTCTGAAACTCTGAAATGCACAGTTTGTGCTATTTCCTAAGAGGCTGTCTTCTCTAGAATGCTTTGCTTAAGAGAACTCTACCCCCAGAATGCAAAATACAGTGGGACCAACTCACCCCCACCATCATCATCACCACTAACACCATCACCACAACTTCCTACCCTGCTTTCTAGAAGAAACATTCTGAAAAATGATATTGAAATATGAAGAGGCAGGATGATGTTTGAGCTCAGGCTACTAGAAGAAATACCATAGAATGGGTAGCTTAAACAACAGACATTTATTTCTCACAGTTCTGGAGGCTGTGTCTGGTGAGGGCCTGACTCCTGGCTCTTCTCAGTGTATCATCATATGATAGACAGTAAAGAGAGGGAGCAAACTCTCATGTCTCCTCTCATAGGTGCACTAATTCCATCATAAGAACTCTATGCTCATGACCTAATTATCTCCCAAAGACCCACCTTCAAATCCCATCATATTATGCCTTCAATATATGATTTTGGGAAAAATACATTCAGTCCATAGCAAATGAAGAAAAGAACAGTATGGCTTTCTCAGAATATAGCACTTACCCAATTAAAGCATGGTTACCTGGTTTTCTGATGAGTACAGGTCTTGAGTCACTAGTCACTGAGCCAGAGGTCAGACAGTGGGGGAAAAAATGAAATATTATCTCACCTTGTCTCAGGATTTCTTAGTTTTATTGGATGATGCATTGGTGGGCCGCTGATTGATTTTTCTCATTCCAACTCCACTAACAAGAAAATATGTGGAAAATTAGCCAAGATTCTGGCACTAGATTGCTTGTCAGTAGTCATGTTCAATGCTGTAATGTTTTTTCCTCTGAGGACAACAATATAAATTTTTTACTTTATTCCTTGAAAAAACCACATTAGTGCTGTGATTTTTAAATATGTTGTATATGTTGTCACTGTATTTTTAAAGATAAGTTGAAAGATACTCCACCAGAGTCTATAGAATCATGAACCCATATAACTAACCCCATAATAATTCACAAAATGTCAGCTTATTTTATTAAATCATTTAGTTAAACATTCTGATTATTTATAATTTTTGCTATATCAAAATAATCCTAAAATTTTCTTAAGAAAGATTTTCAGGAGTGAGATTATTTGGTAAGAGTTAGGACATCTGACTGCCCTTAAAGTCCTCTTGATCTTTTAGCAACCTTAGGGAAAAATGAAGTATTTCTTGGCTAGTTTATAATTCTCATTTACTTAATTTAATCATTTTAGTAAATTCATCTGATTTCTATGTACTATTGTTTTACTGATAAGGAAACTGTGGTTCAGAGGGGCCATTTGTCCAAGATCACGGAGTAACTAAGTAGCAAATTAGAGGAAACTGAGTTAGAGCTACCTAGGGAAGTCCAGTCTCCTAAGGTCAAATCCAGTGCTCTTCAATGCCTCCATCCTAACTTTCTAACATTCTTATTTTATAGTTGAAAAAAACAAATACTCAGAAAGATAAAAGGTATTACCCAAGGGCCACACAACTAGGTAATGAAATAAATTCAGTTCTGCAATTCTCTATAAAGAAAATGATGCTGTATTCAGGGTCAATTTGTAACAGCAAACAATTAAAGATAATCTGAAGAGATGATCAAATACAGTTCAAATACAATATGTTGAAACTTTGTGAATTACCATGGAGTAGCTCTGCTTATGATTCTGTAGCTATATGTATGTATGTGTATTTATTTACCCATCTATCAGTTATCTATCTATCTATCTATCTATCTATCTATCTATCTATCCATCTATCCCCTAATAGCTTTCAACTTCCCCCAGTGAATTTCTCACTTCACCTTTCTTCTCTCAACAGAACATCACAGAGTTTGAATTCACTCTTCACTTGAATCCAGAGTTCAAGGAAGAGGCAATCAAGAAGACAGATTTCAATGACAAAATAACACTGAAAAGGGAGCATCTTTCTTACTTTCCATGTGAGAGGCCATTTGCACAGTGAAAAATCTGTTCTTGGAACATGCCTTCCTACACGCTATTGGCTTCCTCATCTCTTATCCAAAATTCATTTACTTATCATTTTTATATGACTATGAGGCAGGGTGGGGGATGTCTCAAGATATTTCTCTTATCTTTGTACTTTCTCTCTTGTGTTGTCCACACAATGCTTTAAAAAATGAGATTCCCATTGTAATGAATGGCTGGCAATTCCAGAGGAGTTTTCATAGTTTTCAATTTATAAGACATAACTTTGCCATGAAAACATTTTTGCAAAGACATAAATTAGAAGGCTAATGTCACGATGACCGGATCCACCTCCCACTGCTCCCCATGGTTAAAGATAACAGTATCAGCTGTAAAAAAGTGAGTCATTTAGAAAGCTGTAGGAGTTCTGATGAAGGCTACAAGATAGAAAAGGGATTCCCAGGTCCTCCCTCTAGGACCCACCCACCACTAGTCTAACTTACTCTTCTGTCTCCACCACACACCAGATGCTACAGCCAAATTGAGCAACTTAATGAATGATTCCCATTCTTTTTGCTTACTTTCCTGCCTCCTTGGATCATACTGAATCTTCATCTGAAATACCCTTTTCCTATCCCCTGAGCAAAATCTTATGTGCAATGATGCTCAACTTAAACTTCATCCCCTCTTCGAAGCCTTGTAAAAGACATTCATGGAAATAATTAATCATCTCCTTCTTTATAATCTCATTCTCACGGTTCACACAATTAGTAGAGAAATTTCTCCAATACACTGGGTTGTTTTTTTCTTTTCCATCCTTCGCCCTCGTCTATAAACATTTTGAGAGCATCACAATGATACCTGAGTCTTTGCAGCCCAAGCATTTAATACATATTTTCTGTAAAGGGCCAGGTAGTAAATATTTTAGGTTCTGTGGGCCATACAACCTCTGCTGCAACTACTCAACTCTGTATGAAAGCAGCAGGCACATAAACATATGGGTGTTGTACGTAATATTTTGTGGCAGCCTGGAAAGCAAAGCCAACCTATATCCATCATCCTTTGGATTTGTGAATTGAAAACCAGACTGTCTTATCCAAAACAGGAGCTGATATAAAGTTAATTTGAAAATGGCATCCTGTCAGGGTTACAATTCTAAGATAGATGATTTGAAAGTTTGTAAGGACAAAGCTTTGGTGCCAGGGAGACCAGCACCCACTCCTGCTTAAGTTGAAGTGTGGGCCAAATGCAGCAAGATGAAAGCCATGTTATTCACAGCACTGAATAACAATAATAAGAATGAATATAAATATAAATATAGCAAACACTATTGAATGCTTACCATGTGCCAGGCACTATTCTAAGCACTTTACATTCATCGATTCATTTAATCCTCACAAAAAACCTTTAAAGTATTGCTTTTATCTCCTTTTACAGATGAAACTGAGGCTCAAAGAGGTTAAATGATTAATTCCTGGTAACATAGCAGGTGGGGATGCAGGCAATCTAAAACGGAAGGGTCAGTGCATGCAATACACCGTGGTTCCTAAATGCAGGTCCATGGCCCAGATGCATACAAATCACCTGAGGAACTGATATGAATACTTAGACCCCACCCTTAGAAATGCTGTCAGTATACCCGGGGTAAAATCAAAGAATCTCTATTTTGTTTTTAAGAGCTACCCTTATGATTCAGATGTGCAGCTGTAGTGCAATAAATGGTGGTTCCCCCCAAAATATTTATGCCCATGTTTTAATCCCTGGAACCCGTGAATGTTACCTTGGGCAAAGAGTTTGTGGAATTGTATTAAGAATTTTGAGATAGGAGGGCCCTATATTATCAAGTGGGCCCTCCCTAAATCCCATAACAAATATCTTTATAAGATGCACACTGAGGATACAGAGAGAAAAGAGGAAGAGTCAGTGTAGTCATGGAGTAGAGGTTAGTGAGATGTGGCCACAAGTCAAGAAATGCTGATGGGCAACAGAATCTGGGCGAGGCAAAGAATGAATTTTTCTTTAGAACTTCCAGAGGGAGTGTGGCCCTGCCAACACCTTGATTTTGGACGTACAAATTCCAGCACTACATCTCTGTTATGGTAGCTCTAGGAAACTAATAGAGAGCCACTCTCACTTCTCCTTAATGCCAATTCAAATGTCACAACCCCTCAGCTAAAAAGAATCTTTCACTCCTCCCAGCTGCCATTAAAGTCCTCTCTAGGCTCCGAACTTGTAAATCTCCTGATGGCAGGAAGTACACCTTGTTTATATCTTTGTGTCCCGTGCAGCAGGACCACCCTGGATGGCTGTGTAAGTGTTTCATGGAGGCCATGCTCTGCAACACTTAGCACAGTGCCTTTTACACGGGAAGCCCTTGATCAGTGATTCTTAATGAATGAAATCAATGATTGTGAATTCACTGATACTGGCATTATCCTCTATTACAATGTAATGAACTCAGATTTCAAGATGCTGAAAGTTTGAAGGCAAAACTTATGGAGAAATATAAAAAAGAAACAAACTGAATTCTTTGGAAGAGGAACTTTGGGGTCTGAACTTCCCTTTAAAAGAGAGTCTGGTGAAAACATATCTCCATCATCTCACACACACATGCAAATAACACATGACATACAGTCCCTCCCTAGGCTTGCACGTGGATCTCTGCCAGGACCACTGTGTCTTGTCATGGTAGTCATGCATTGTCTGTGCCTGACCCCAGAGTTATGTCATTTCCTACTCCACCCTACCCACATCCCACTTCCAGGGACCCAGCAGTGTAAGCATATCTTACCACTCAGATCCTGTAGCCAGTACCAGGAAACTGCTACTAGAAATGACACCCAGTGCCATGGTTTCTTTTCATGGGAACCTACCTGGCTTTGTGAATAAAGAGTACGAATATATTGTAATAACAATAATCCTGAGAGCCTTCATTGCCAAGATATCAGATTCTCAACAGATGAACTGTTTTGAACTGGAAGCCTGCCTTGAAACATAGCTTGATTATTCAACAGAACTTTGCTCCTGAATAGGTATCACAGAGGGGGAAACTTAGGTAGATAACAGGCCAATGCTCTCCAAGCGAAACCAGGCCCCTGACCACTTTCGTTACTAGTTACATAGCCAACTGAGATGAGTAAACAAACCAGGTATCCCTGATAGGGTATGGGTATCACTTCATATCCAAGTGCCCTGAGTGGTTAGTGCCCCATCTCTCAGTTCTCTGACTGACCTCAGTGCCACAATTTGGAACACATCCACCTGTTCAGACAAGTTACACAAAACCCAAGACAAGAAGTGATATTGCTTAGCGTCTCAGGTTCTGATGTTGCAACATACAGACTTGGGCTTCAATTCTAATCCACTGCTTACAAGTTACCTTTCACTCATTCACACTCCACCATTTGGGGATGTGCTATCATGTGATGGGAGGGAGTGAGCCAAATTGTCCTTTGCTCCCACAGGAGAGAGTAGTGGTTACAAGGACTCATTCTGGAGCTAGACAGGTTCCAGCTCCAACCCATCTCTGCTACTTCCTACTTAACTTTTCTCTCTTCAGATTTCTCATTTGAAAAATGGGACTGCTCACAATAGCACTGAGTTCAGAGTTTTTTTTGTGAGGGTTAAATATGATAATGTTGATAAAGAATTTGACACAAAGCTCTGTGGGCATGGCTCAGTGATCAATGAATCAGGAGGTCATGGTTTGATTCCCAGTCAGGGCACATGCTGGGGTTGTGGACTTGGTCCCCAGTGTGGGGCGTGCAGGAGGCAGCTGATCAATGATTGTCTCTCATCATTGATGATTCTATCTTTCTCTCCCTTCTTCTCTGAAATCAATAAAGAATTTGACACAGAGAAGTCCTCAATAAGTAACAGCTACTATGTAGGAAGGAGCAATGGCATGCATTTATATAAACTTCCTTTCCTAAACACTACCAAATTAGAACATACACTGATTTTCTTTTACCCTTTCAACAGCTATTTTTATTTAAAAAGGTAAGTAGACCTTGTCTTTTAAAAAATTCCTTTTCATCTCACATGGTTTGAGTACTTCCTATGGGCCTGGCAAGGTAACACATTTAACATGTGGCATCTCACATAGTCCTTGCTGTGGATATATGTCTATGAGGCAGCTATTATTATCCCTACTTCACATCCGGGAAACTGAGGCTCAGGAAGGCTAGGTGGCTTGCCAAATGCATTAACTTGATATATGTGAATATGTGGATTCTGGCTGTGAAGTTTCCTCAGAGCCTAAGACTAATTTATGTTCCAATATCTAAATAGGAACCAAAATGTTGACTTTTTCCAATGACCCAATAAAGTAGAAATTGAGGATGTCTGATAAATCTCATTGGGGGACACAAAATGAGACCCTATAGTCTTTCTAAATTCAGATATTATGATCTCTGTAGCAAGAAGCAGTTCTTCAGTCCAGAAAGAAAGGGATATGCGGTAGAAGAAAATTAACCCTTGTCCTTGAAGGCAAGGCTAAAATTAGGAAATTTCATCCAACAATCTTCTCCAAATTGAAGCCATGTCTAGAAGGCACTGGTCCCTCTGTTCCTCCCTAGACACCAAAGGGATGTTAAAATCCTGTTTTAATTCTGAAATTTGAAGTTAAATGATTTGGGATGATTACAGAAAGAAATCACTGGAGAGAGAACAGGATTTAGGAAAATATGAAGGCGAGCAGGGGGTCTTCCAGATGGAAGAAAATAAAGGGCACAGATGTGTGAAAGTGCAGATATGTCTCATCAAACCAAATGGACCACAGAAGCATCAAGTTACAGGATAAACTAATTCACCAAAACATCAACTTGATCTCTTGAACAAGTGATTTTATTTTGCCTAAGACCCTATATTACAGAGATGTTCATTTCCCACAGGATGAAGCCCATTCTTCCTTGAGAAGAATCCTGAGCAAACACCCAAATAATTAAACTGAAATAGAACATTTTAACCCCATTGCAGTTCAAACACCCCCGCCATCAAAGCTGGCCAGCCAAAACCAGCTGCTTAAGATCATCCTTTGAGGTTCAATGAACTAGAGCTTTGTTAGACCAGGAATGAGAAAGGATTTCAAAGACAAGGGCCCTCCTTGGGAAATGATTTCCTGATGACCTCTTTGAATTACATGATTTTTCTCATAAAACAGTTAGCCCCCTAATCCTATTGCCTCCACTGTGAATCTCTCCTAAGTCCCTCAGCCAGGCTGGGAGAAAATGATGAGAGGAATGGCCACATCTCCCCAACCTATGACAAAATGTTCCTAATTCACCTCACACTCCATAATATAAAATGAACAGGACACAAGTTTTCCTGTTTCTGACTTTGCAAGTTCTGGTTAACTTGAGTGTGTGTCTTTATATGATGGTTTAATTTTTTTTTTAAAATAAACTAGATTGTAAGGCTTGAAATTATATCGCTTTCAGATCTTAGTATCATCACCACTGTCTACTTTAGATGCTCCATCTACAGCCATTTCTAAAGATTCTTAATGCTTTGGTAATGCTGTTTGGATGTTTTCATTTAAAACAAGCACATGTATTTGAGTTTTAACATCATGTGCTGCCTTTTTCTGTAAAGTTAAGATAATAATTTTTTAAAGTAACATGCCACCCAGCTGGCGTGGCTCTGTGGTTGAGAGTTGACCTATGGACCAGGAGGTCACTGTTCAATTCCTGGCCAGGTCACATGCCCAGGTTGTGGGCTGGATCCCCAGTGTGGGGCATGCAGGAGGCAGCTGACCAATGATTCTCTCTC
>NW_005370516.1:343542-372887 GCF_000412655.1 Myotis brandtii
TTTTTGTTTTTCTCTCTCTCTCTCTCTCTCTCTCTCTCTCTCTCTCTCTCTCTCTCTCTCTCCTCTCTCCTCCCTCTCTGAAACCATATTTTTTTTTTTAAAAAAGAGAGTAACATACTGTAAACTCAGCTGCCTGGCTTTGACCTAGAATAGTTTTCAACCTTTTTCATCTAATGGCACACATAAACTAATTACTAAAATTCTGTGGCACACTAAAAATATATATATTGCTGACCTGACAAAAAAATAGATATAATTTTGATTCATTCACACCAGATGGCTATTGTTGTTTTGGTTGCTGTCACTTTTTTAAAAAAATTAAATCTTTATTGTTCAGATTATTACATTGGTTCCTCTTTTTACGCACCATAACTCCCCTCCACCCAGTTCCCACCCCTCCCTCCGCCCTCACTCCCCACCCACTGTCCTCATCCATAGGTGCACGATTATTGTCCTGCTGTCACTTTTTAAATTTTGACAATCTAAGGGAAAAGAGTGTCAGTGCCCCTGATTAAATAGTCAGGTATTGCATATTTTAAAAATTCTTGCAGCACACCAGTTGAAAATTGCTGGCCTAAGGCAATATTATTACTCAGAAATTTACCGGAGAGCTTTCTACCTAAGGAGTTAATGTTACAATAACAGAAGAAAAAGGAATAGGTAGAAATGAATGTGAGTCAGTTTCTAAAAGCAAACACATACCTTGGGATTTAAATATCAATTTTATGTTGAGAATGTTCATAATAATCTGTTTTAAAAAATTGCCTGGAAAACAGGATTGGGAGTTTTCTCTGACATTAGCTAGTTAGCAAATCTCAGGAGAGGAACTGTGATTCTCTCTGCCAGGCATTGTGTGCAAAATTTTTCATGAGTTAACTCATTTACTCTTCATGTTAGCTAGTATCATTATTATCCCCTTTTATGAGATAAGAAATCTGGTGCACAAGGAAGTTAAACAACCTACCCAAAGTCACAAGTATCAAAAACAGCTCATTCACATTTTCACCTCAATGTTATAAAAGGTAGTAGTGGTTTTTAGAGAGTTAAGAAGGCATTATGGCATAAAGAAAAGAGTATACATGGATTTTGATGCCAGATAGACCTGGTTTGAATCCCAACTATTGAGTGAGTGAACTTGCCAAATCACTTAACTTCCATGAGCCTCAATTTCTTTACCTGTAAAATGGGCTCAATAGGACTTCCCTTGCAGGAGGGTTGTAAAGATTAGAGAAGTATATAAAGCACATAGTGGATTACCTGACACAAATTATTTTCAATTAAGACTGGCCCTTATTAATAGCAGCATTAATGTCTTGGAGGATTAAATGCAGATTCACTGGCAGCCTGCAGGGACTCATAACACTAATTAAAGCAAGTTCAGGCAATTAAAAAGGACAAGAATTATCATGCTGAGAAGATGCTTAATCCAAAAAATAACTTCATCAACTGATATTTGCTTAGCAAATTTCCATATGTGAAGCACTTTCCTATTAATTCATCTGCTCATTTCAGCAGACTTGTAAGAGAAATTTACATTATTGTCTCTATTTGAAGGAAAATAACTTCAGAGAAGTCCTTGCTTAAGGTTCCATGATGGCAAGTGGGAGGTTTGATATCACTGGAAAATGTACACTGTGTCTTTGTCTCTTTCTTAAAATACTGAACACAGAATTTGTTATGGAGTTTTAGGAAGTTGTGACTTTATGTCTCAGTTAAGAATGATAACGCAGGAGATTATACAATCATAAAATTGTGTGTGGGCTCCATCAACATTCATCTCTCTTAGTCTTCTCATTTTACCAAACAGAAAATTAAGAAAAGGGCAATGAAATGCTTCTCATGAAGTCACTTTGAAAATTCATGGCTGTGCTTCTCGTTAAAGATGGCAGATTTAACATATGTTTTACATTCCATCCCATCTCCAAAACCCTCTAAAAAGACAGTAAAGGATTGGTTGTAAGGGCAGAAGGAATGGGAAGAAAATAATAACATTCTGGGAGATAGAAAGCAGGTGGTGGAGGGGTGATGGGCTGTGCAGACCCATGAAGCTGAAATTTAAGTTTACAGGGGAAACCCAGAAGTAACCTGACTTACACTGCAAAGCCTCACAGAGACTCGGAAATGGCAGCAAGAAGTACCTCTGAAAGCAGCAATGCAATGGAAGCTGATAGTGGACCTGCTAATATCTCTTTGACAGATGGTCCCTTCCACCCTCCTGGTAGAGACTGAAGACTGACTCTTTGGGGGAAGCTGATCAGAAAGATCCCAGACAGCCAAACCGGTTTGGCTCAGTGGATAGAGCATCAGCCTGTAGACTGAAGGGTCCCGGGTTCGATTCCGGTCAGGAGCATGTACCTTGGTTGCGGGCACATCCCCAGTGGGAGGTGTGCAGGAGGAAGCTGGTCGATGTTTCTCTCTCGTCGATGTTTCTGACTCTCTATCCCTCTCCCTTCCTCTCTGTAGTGCTGGACACTACTGAGAGCAAAGATACTTCACTGGAAACAGAGAGATTTACTAAAAAGTACACATTCTGAATGATGAGAACCCCAACTTCCTGTGCCTCCTTGGCTCCCAGAACACTGACAGCCATGCTTTGAGACCCTGGGCTGCATATTGAATAATTCTGATCTGAGGACTCTGACCAGCCCAACAGTAAAGACCTAAAGATACTGATGCTCCCACATCCTCTGAAGAAATGGTTTAGAGACAAATCACCTAAATGGCATTCCGTAGTCATGATCTATGTACCCAGATCGTTCTTCAGTTGCTCTGTGTTCCTCTCTCAAAGTCAGATTTAACAAATACAAATGTGATATTTGGGATATAGTTATACTAAAAAGATATTTGTTGTTTATATAAAACTCAAATTTAACAGAGTGTTCCATATCTTATCTGGCAACCTTACCCTCTCTTAAGTAAGAATGGACATCCAAGAATCACCAAGCATTTGAGGACAGTCTCAACATGAAAGACGATGAATAAAACATACTAATGAGGGAAAAGGAACATGGAGTAAAGACAAAAAGTGCAAAAAAAAAAAAAAACCCACCCAAAAAACAAACAAAAAAATCCCAAAAAACTAACTTCAAAAATAGTGTGTGGCAGTGCTATTTACAATTTACAAGATTAGGAGCAGCCCAAGTGCCCATCAATAGGTGAGTGGATAAAAAAGCTCTGGTACGTTTACACAGTGGAACACTGCTCTGCCATAAAAGAGAATGAAATATTGCCCTTTGTGACAGCTTGGATGACCTGGAGAGCATTATACTAAGTGAAATAAACCAATCAGAGAAAGACAGATACCATATGATTTCACTTACATGTGGAATCTAATGAACAAAATAAACAAACAAAATAGAAACAGACTCATAGATAGAACAGACTGACAGCTTTCAGAGGGGAAAGGGGCTGGATGAAATAGGTAAAGGGATTAAGCATAAACAAAAACATCATCAACAACAAAAAACAAACTTTACAGACACAGACAATAGTATGATGATTACCACAGGAAAAGGGGGGGTGGTGGGAATAAGAGAGGTTAAACGAAGGTTAAATTGTGAGAGGAGACTAGACTTTGGATGGTGAATACACAATACAATGTGCAGATAATGTATAATAGAATTGTACACTTGAAATATATATGATTTTATTAACCAATGTTGCCCCAATACATTCAATAAAATTTAAAAAATAGTGCCATTTGTTTTCTCAGAGAGTTAAGGAGAATGTTGTACCTCTGAAACAAGATCAGTTTGTTTTAAAAAGAAACAATCAAAGAATATTAAAAAGCTATTGTTAAAGTTATGATAGCAAAAATAAAGAAAATCAATGAAAGAGTATAAATGGAAAACAGAGTTACAGAAAAATAAAACATAGGGAATGTATGAAAAGAAGTGATAAAAGAAATAATTCAAGAAAATTTCCCCAAACTGAAGGATATGAGTTTCTAGATGGAAAAGACCCTCTGAGCACAAAGGATGACAAAATTAAATGCCCCCAGTAAAGAAAAAAAAAAGAAGAAAAAGAAAGGAAGGGAGGAAAAGAGGAAGAAAGGAAGGAAGAAAGGAAGAAGTGGCTGAGCTGAGATATATGTGTCTATTTTAGTCCTAGGAAGTCAGGATGAAAGATGTTCAATAACTACTAAACAATTTGTAGTCACTCTAGTCTAGAATTAATACAGAAATTTAATCAACTGACTAAGCCTTAAGAAATGAGCTTCTATAATAATAATGATATATACAATAAGCACAATGTAGTGAAAGAACTTCAGATGAAGAGTCAAGGGCACCCACTCTAGTCCTGTTTCTGCCTCTATATGACCTTCGACACATCCCTGCACATCTCTGGTCCCTAGCTTTATCATATGACATTAAAATAATTGAGTACATAAATTAAAATAATTTTAAAAATCCATATCCCAATAATACTTAAGAAATAATTCAACACACCACTTTCTCTTTCTATTTCCTTCTTTTTTCTTAGATAATCCATATGATTTTATTTTTATATAATAGATTCACATTTCTATAACATTCCACAGATCTTATTCAGTCTGACATTACAAAAATTTTAACTGATACTATTTTTAAAAAATATATATTTGTACTGATTTCAGAGAGGAAGGGAAAGGGAGAGAGAGCTAGAAACATCAATGATGAGAGAGAATCATTGGCTGGCTGCCTCCTGCAAGCCCCCTACTGGGAATCAAGCTCACAACTTGGGCATGTGCCCTCGACCATTCAGTGGCAGGCCAAAGCTCTATCCACCAGCTAGGGCTTAACTGATACTATTTACAGGTACAAGGTGTGTGGTATTGAATTATACAATCACGGTATCTGTCCTGTCTTCATGGAGTTTTCATTCTAATTGGGAAGATAGTTTGAAAAAAAATTTAAAAACAAGCAAATACATTCCTAGGACAAATGCTGTGAAAAAAAAGTAAGATTCTATGAAAGAATATAATAAAGGGAACCAATCTTAGAGTTGATGGTTAGTGAAGGAATTTCTGAGAAAGTGGCTTTAAAATTAGAATAAGTAAGAGTTAGGAGGTGAAGAGTAGAAGAAAGAATTTACTAGGAAGAGTAGAAAGTATGAAGGCCTTGAGGGACAAATTGAGCTTTCAAGGAAAGGAAAGTTAGCCAGTATGGAGGGATGAGATTCTCCCCAGGAAGAATGGTGTGAGATGAGGTTGACAAGAACGCAGAGGCTAAATTATTTTGGGTCTTTGAATCCATGAAGAACGGTTGGATTTTATCTAATTTCTCTCTCTCTCTCTCTTTTTTAAATCCTCACCCAAGGATATTTTTTCCATTGATTTTTAGGGAGAGTGGAAGATTGTGGGAAAGACAGAGAAACATCGATGTGAAAGAAACACATCAATTGGTTGCTTCCTGCATGAGCCCTGACCAGGCTTTGGGCCTGAGGGCTCTGGGCCCGAGGAGGTGCCTGCAACCAAGGTACGTGCCCTTACAGAACTGAACCTGGGACCTTTTGATCTGCAGGCCGACGCTCTATGCACTGAGCCAAACTGGCTAGGGCTGGATTTTATTTTAAGGGCAATGGGAAGACATTAAATTATTTTAAGTATTAAAATGACCTCATCTAATTTACAACATATAATCACTCTTGCTGTTATTTTATTTTGTTGGATCTTCAATACCATGCATTGAGATAAGCAGTGCAGATGTACACTTCATTGTTGAGAAAACAAAGTACAGAGAGGTTAGGTGGCTGCCTGTGAACAGGTCCAGAGGTTGGTTAGTACATAGAGATCCAGAGCAAGGCCTCGGGTTTCCAACACCAGTTACTTAGTGCACGGCCTGACACATAATAGGAACTCAATACATATTTGTTAAATGAATATATATCACACTAGGACACTGGCTTCTGAGATCCATGGGCCTTTCGATAAAAGAAAATGTGTTGTCAGCCACCAGGGGGAGTGTATACTTCCCCCCTGTAATAGAAACATTGACCTTGGCAAAGACACCTGGCAGAAAAAAATCTTTAACTGAACAAAGTGCTTTCTCCAGTTTATACCAAAAAGATTTCATGAAAGAGAATTGGCAACATCACAACAGACCCTTTGTTGTGTGTTTGAGCCAGCCATCTGTCCATGAGACTCAGCTATGGACAGCCTTCTGACTTAGAGTTCTCTTGACTTCATTAAAAAAAAAAAAAGTGGTTCCTCCAAAGTAAAGGGCAATGAAATGGAAGTAGCAATGCTTCCTCACACAATTCAAACTGTACATGCTGAACAAAAGACTTATTCTTTCCACCCAACTCTGCTATTTTGAATTTCCTTGAACTTGCTTCAAAATAAAGTTTGGGATGAAGAAAACTTTGCCTGTGGCATATAAATGGTCCCAAATGGCTAAAGGAGTCTACCTGGTGATGAGATCTCAGTCACCCCAAGTGAGATAGGGCTTCTTGTTTCCATTCTGCAGCCAGGGCTAGAGTATGTACAAATGGGGAAAAAACAAAACAAAACAAAACATACGCATGCACTGTAAAAAAATGTTTTAAAAGACTTGGATCTCACTTGCCGACCCCTTTTTTCTCATTTACCAAGGCATGAATTTTGTCAACAACTAATTGTTTGACAAAATTGTGTGGTTAGTTCTCAGTCAATAACAGGTTTGGTCTACATATGTTGTCAACTTTCACCTGAGTTGAGGGATCAAGGAAAATTTCCAAGAGTGCCTTAAAAGTAAATCAACTATCTGTAATCAATTAATGAGGACTGATTGGTCATTCAATAGGTGTTCAGAACTGGATTTAATCCTGTGGGAGGAACAATCAAGGTACTGTATTGACATATGGTCCCTGTACTTACTAAACAACTCTTTTTTGTTAGTTATTGAGAGTATTCTCCAAATATTTTTTTCTTTTCTTTCTTTCTTTTTTTTTTTTTAATTTGGAGAGTCAATCCAGGTAGCTGACTGAGTTCAACATTTTCTTTTCTGGATTTATAGGGTCATAAAAAAACATGCAAAGACCAGTAGGGTCCCCTCTTAAGGTTCTTTGGTCAGGTGTATCACCTTATGTTATTTATCTTTCCTTAAATAATCTTACAGACAGAATGTCACTGAAGAAAGTTGAGTTTTGAAGAGGATATAGGGACTTTGTGCTTAATACCTTGGATGTGTATTTATTACAAAGATTTAGACATATTTTTAAAGAAGTACCAATTCCATAACTTCATAGCTCTGAAGCTTCTGGGTACATTACATCAATTTTCTTTTTCCACTAAGTTATTTAAATAGGAATTTATTATCACTATAAAAATATTGGAGAAAGTTGTAGCCTTTGAGCAGACATGAATTTGTTGTGAGAATGTTTATGTGAGATGACTAATTTCTAGTATTTTCCAGTCATTAATTAAATTAAAAAATAAATAGGAGAAATTTTTTTCCAAAACATGATTCAGTAAATATATTTTAAAAGTTTCTAAACTTATAATTTATTTTTCAAATTCAACATTCAACAAATATATATTGGGACCTACTACATAGAAGATACTGGCCCAGGTGCTATGCAAAATTCCAAGGAGGCCTATGTGATATATTCTGTTCCCCTGCCCGCCCCCTCCCCACCAAGGTCAAACTGGAGAAGAGACAAGTAAAGAAGGCAAGCTCTCAAAATAGGCCAGTAAGCTGACAATGATCAGGGTGAAGTTCAAACTAAGTTTTGTAGGAATTTAGAGAAGAAATAAGATTATTCTGTATTTGAGCAAAAGTGCTCTTGGGGGTACCAGGCAAAAGAAAGAATACAAACAAAGGGACAGAAGTTGGAAATCTTTGGTCAGTAATACAGGCAATTGTGTCATCTCATTTGACTAGAACATAGGCTAATTATAGAACAGTACTGAGAATTAAGCCTGGAAAGATCTTCGAAGGTGAACCTGTGAAAGCCTGGAATGGTGTTTTAGAGGAGGTTTAACTGACAGAGAAGTGAAACCATGGAAGACTTTTATGGCACGTGGACATCAGGGGGACTGATTTGGCTGAGGTGCTTCAGACAAGTAGAAAAGGAGCATGACCACCCACCAAGCTATTGCAGGAGTCCAGATAAGAAGAAATGTGTACCCTTGGGTGTTAACAATTGTAAAGGATAAGAGGGAGGCTAGCCAAGAGACAATTCAGAAAACAATCAAACAGAAAAAGTGAGTTAGATAAATGGGGTGAGACAAAGCAGAGTAAAATATTTTGACTAAGGTAATATTTGTACCATTTACAAAATTAAAGAAGCCAGATGATTGAAGGAGAAGAGAATGGGTTTGATATTGAAAACTCTGTGAGATCCTGGCAGGACATATGGGAGGAGAAGTCCAGCAGATAGTTAGAATTATGGTCTGGAATGCAGGAGGCCAGAGAGTTCTGGAAGGAAGGATTCGGGAGTCAGTCTGCGGAGGCAGGGGCTGTCACCGAGACCGTGGCCCTGGGTGAAACTGTTGAGAGAGACAAGAGGAAGTGAGGGGAGAGAAAGGGAGAGAGGAAAAGAATCTTGGGAATGCTTTCCTTTCTTAGCCAAGGAGGAGCCATTTAGGAAACTTGAGAAAAACTATTTCTTGTTGCAGGAGTACATGACTAACATCGTATACAGGGACCATTTCAAGAAGAAAGGGGATGGGGGATGTCAAGTTCAGCCAAGGGAATATAGTCACTAACACTGAATAGCTATGTATGCTATCAGGTGGGTACTAGACTTATGGGGGGAACCAGTTTGTAAATTATATAAATGTCTAACACTGTGCTGTACACCTGAAACTAATATAAAATATATGGAATGTCAACTGTAATTGACAAATTTAAAAATATAGAAGAAAGGAGATATCAGCAGGGTCATATGCCCTGGAGGGGAAAGATAAGGGTAAGTTTGAGAAAGAAAACAAAACAAAACACCTGACTCAGGTGATATGAGAGTAAGAGGTGAAATAGTTGTTTCACCAATTATTATAAGACTGTTTTCAATAACGTCACTCCAGCACAAGTCAGAGTTCAAGGGTTTAAGGAATGAGAGGGATTGAGAAGGGGAGCCAGCCAGTGTTGACTATCAATTCAATAATTCTAATGAGGAAGGGAAGGAGGGGCTGCTAGAGGGTATTTGTGTCCATTTTACCAGCTGAGAAGGACTGAGGCTCCTTCTTACAAAAAGGAGAAAGAGCTGTAAGAAAGGAACAGGCTGCCCCCAGGGGAGAAATTACTCAAGGGAGAAGATCACTGGGTGATATTCGATCATCAGCCCCTGTCAGCATTCTCTTTGGATCCCTTCCTCAGAGCTTGAAGACAAGGGAAGGGCGTGAATAACGGCCAAGGGAGAAAGGAACAAATCTCTGGGGTGGAGAGGACCGGTGGTGAGTGGGGAAGATGGACCTTCTCAATTAAGTGGGTAAGCCAGGGACCTTTTGGAGAGTCAGGTAGGGAGGGTGGGTCTGAGGGATTGAGAATCATAGAGAAACATCAATGTAACTAACCACTGGGGTGAAGTCAGGGGACACAGGGGACACAGTGGGAGTAACCATTGAGGGAGTATAGGACCAGTATACAGCAAAGGATTTTTTCTCTCTGGGCTCACACCCCTGTGGGCCTTAACTTTCAGACCCGTGACTGCTCACAGCCAGCCATCAAAGCCACAGGGTTGGGACTCTTAGTTTGCTAATTCCTGGCATTAAGACCCTGCTACTCGAGACTGCTGTGAGTGGCTTTTCCAGGCCCCTCCTGCAAGAAAGGCGATGCCAAGGAACAAGGCAAAGAAGTATCACTGAAAAACAAGACTGGACCACAGCCACCTTTTACCACTCTTGGCGCTGCCATGTCAAAATCAGGGACATGCCTGACCTCGTTTCTTGGGAAGAGTGAGAAGTCTATCCCAATACATAAATCCTAAAAAGCTCATTGTGAAAGGCAGAGTCCTAATAATTTGTATTTTGATCGCTTTGAAATAATATTAAAGTGAGTGCCAGCATGGGGGGGGGGGTAGTCCCATTTTATGGGGGCATTTGATTACATTCCAAACATATCAATGTTCCAGGGTGTGCCTGGGGACTCTGATACTTTGCAGCAGATTTGCCAAGAAAGTGCAAATGTGAGAAGAGCCCCAGTGAAACAAGGAAACTATTCTCCAAGTAGCAGGTTGCAGGGCTGGGCAAGGGGACAAATGCTCAGACTTTTGTCTCCCCAGTGAAGGGGAGATTAGAATGAAATAAAGCACTGATGTGTGCAAGAGCTGTGACTGCCTAACAATGGCACTTTGTGCTGTATTCAAGGAACTCTGAGCCCTTCAGCAGGATTCTTGCTTTCTGTTTGGACTCCAGGAAGGTCCTTGCTAAGTACATACAAGTCCAGAGAGGTGTTTCTGCCCGCACATTTACAATATCCTCCCTCTCTGCTCCTTCTCAACCAATGTCTTGCCTTCCTTTCCTTTGTGCCCACCTCTGCCTACCCTTCATCACTAAGAAACCCACCTTTGCTGAGGAGGAAACAAAACTGCATTGAGCATCCAGTTAATGGTAGCAATTGAGACATTTGCTTACTGAGATCATTATGTGCTTGTCACAAAAATGGTATAAACAAGTGATATTTAAATGCTGGTCAAAAATATTTAGCAGTTGGGCCCAACCAGTGTGGCTCAGTGGATTGAGCATCATCCTACGCACCAAGAAGCCGCCAATTCAATTCCCTGTCAGAGCACATGCCTGGGCTGTGGGCTTGATTCTGGGTAGGGGGCGTGCAGGAGGCAGCTAATTGATGTTTCCACTGGTGTTTCCATCTCTCTTACCCCTGTCTCTCTAAAAAATCAATAAAAACATTTTTAAAAATAAGCTTAAAAAATATTTAGCAGTTGGTTTGACATATCAATCAGAAAGGATTTGGAAGTTGCACTGGAGATGGGTATTGGAGGCACCCACTGAACCAGGCATTATCTCCTAGTTGCTGGAGTGTGGAAAGGTCCAGAGGTCCCAGAACTAGAGGTAGCAAGGAGTGGGGTCACTTGAAGAGCAGAAACTTTACCAGCTGGGGCAGATGTTTTTCAATGTTCAACCAACACTTGAAATTTAGCCCCAATGTATCTCCATATGACTGATGAAAATGGGGCCACAGAGGTTTCAAATATCTCACTCAAGGTCAGCCATTGAGTACAAAGATATGAACCTAGTGACTCCACTACAGGACCCTTCCTTTCCCCCCTTGTCCCTTGCTGGCTGTGTCTCTTTTCCTTCATCTGTCACCTGGAGTTTAGAGATGAGGATATGTAGTATTCTAGAGAGGGCATACAAGGGTACCGAAGACTCTCTCCCAGCAAACCTCCAAAGCTGCATCTATTAACTCTTTGCTGGTCCCATTAGGAATCTTCTCAGTAGTGGCGAGGTCAGGAGAGGGAGCGAGTGAGGAAAAACTAACTAAAAGGAAAGATTTCCTCTTTCCCCTACAATGAGACTTTGTTTATTTTGTTCCTTACCATATCCCCAGAGTCCAGCATATGGTTGATGTTCAATGCAATCTTGTTTAATGAATGAATAATAATTTATTCCATTTCTATTAACACTTTATATTCTTGTCAAGTGCCTTTACATCTGATCCTTTACATTGGGCCCTCGAGGGGTTCAGCAGGATTATAGGGCAGACATCGTCATTTCCATCCACGGAGGAAGAAGCTAAGATGCAAAGAGTTAAGGTATTCTGCCCAGCATCACAAAACTAACCACAGTGGAACCAGGATGGGCCCTGCCAACTCCTGGTCCAGAGCTCTTTCTTCCACATTACAGCATATCTTAAATATGAGAAAAAAGTTCACATAATTGGAAAAATGAAAAAAAGCATAATTTCCAGCCCATCATATACTTGGTGACACAATGACAAACAGGAGAACTGGCTCTCTGCTGCTTAACACACTCCCACCCCAATTCACTGGGTCACCAGACTCAAGGGAACCCTTCATTCTTTCTAGGGCTCAGCCATTGTCTCCATGCAGCACCTAGCTTTATATTTTTGTGTTTTTTAGGTGAATCCCTGTCCCCGCCCCCTTCAGATTATTAGTTTTGTGGCCTGTACCAGTTGGCACAGGCCCTACCCAGCCTAGACCCCTCTCTAAGTTCAAATATGACATTTAATGGACAGAAAAGACTAACATCCATCTATCTGACTATGGAGAATGCCTACTCTCCAACTCCCTCTCTGATGCTTCCAGAGGCAAGGAAATTGGATGACTTTGGGCAGTTGTCATAGGTTGTTGTTTTGTTTTGTTTTCTCTTTCTACCTATTACAAAAGTTCTCCAAGTGTGGTTTCTGGACCAGCAACATTGACATCAACTGGGGACTCATCAGAAATGGTTACTGGACTTAGTGTGGTGATGATATCATAACATGTATAAATGTCAAATCATTATATTGTACACCTAAAACGAATATAATCTTGTAATCCAACTATATATTTTTGTTTTGTTTTTTTAAAAAAGGAGAAATGGACTATCAGGGAGAACACTTTGTACAGTGGATGACTGTCCAACCACTAGGTTGTGCCCCTGAATACAAAATAATATTGAACTGAAAAAAAAATTGCAAAGAAGTAAATTTAGAAAAAAAGGAATAGCAAATTCTTGAGTCTCAGACCTACTAGAGTCGTAGGATCTGGGGGTGAGGTCCAGTGATTTGTTTTAAAAGCCCTCCAGGTCATTCTGGGGCACATAAAACTTTGAGGGCTACTGTCCTATTATGTCCTATTTTTTTTTCCCTACATGAGCCAAGGAGTCACCTCGTATTTCCATGGGCCCCTCTGCTGAATCCTCTAATCCCGCTTCTCTTCACATGAAAGCCTGTGGTATAGTCTTGTACTATTAATCCACCTCCCTGGAGTAATGGCCGACTAGGTGATCTGAGACTTTTTAAAACTGAGCAGCTCTGATTCTTCAGGGAAGCCACGATTTAGCAGATGGCCTTACAGAAAGCAGGGGAAGAGTTCTGTGTGAGTTTCCTTTTGCTGCAGGCCCCAAGGCTGGAGTGAAGTGAGGACATGGGCCAGTTGCCAACTCTTAGTTACAACCCCAGGAGATCTTTGATGTTCTCCCCTTGCAGTCTGGGGTCCCTGTTTTCAAGAATTTATCAGAATGACCCAAACTTAGCAAACTTGCTCTATGAACCTTGGACAAAATAACCGCTGAGTCAATTATGTGAGTAGTCGTGGATTGTCTGCCTAAAACCCTGCTGATAGTTGACTTCCTCTGGAAAACTGCTTCCAATGCAAAACATAACATTGCAGGTTTTGCATATGTGCTGGATCATTGCCAGCATTTGCATTAGATTGATAGTCATTGAAAGAGTGGGTAGTAAATACCAAAAAGAAGCAATCTAACCCAAGCCTCCTCATGTTTCTTATACTCACCCCTTCCTTCTTTCCCAAGCCCCCACCCCTGAAAAGACCATTTGAGGACTCAAGAGGACAATTTCTCCATATTCTGGAAAGTCTGACACAGTTAAGAAAGAAAGAATCTAATTCCTGTTCAGTTGCTGGGTTCTGATATACTTTTCCCATTTAGGCTCCTTGATTTATCTTGCTAGTCACAAAATTTGCTTAACTGCTGACCCTGTAACTTTTCTTCTCTCCCTCTTCTAGGTTCTTCAGTTATGAAAGTACAAGTGGATAGAGAAATGGTTGAGTAGAAGACAAACATGTGACAGTCTCCATTGAAGACAACAGGCAAAGGTCCTGGAATTGGAGTCATGAGACTGGGGTCCTGCCAGGGCCTTGCCACTGGTGAGCTGGCAGATTATGGCTCGTTACTGCCCCTCTTTTGGTCACCGTAGAGCAAGAGTTTAAGCAAAACAGATATCTGGGCTGCTTTCCAACTCTTTGACACTATGGGTAGGCAGATTTATTTTGGAATTCTATTGTCCCTGACTGAAAACTCAGGTTGGGGACAGCAAGTGGACTTCATCTTGTTTGCCAATTTGACCATTTGGAATTGACTGACTGGGATGTGGGAAGGGTGTCATGATTGACTAAAGCAGGGGTGGAGAACCTTTTTTTCTGCCAAGGGCCATTTGGATATTTATAACATCATTGGCCATATCAATTATCAACTTAAAAATTAGCCTGCTATATTTGGTCAAACATTTAATTAACTCATCCTTAATGCCTTGGTGGGGCCATACCAAATGATTTTGCAGGCCTTATATGGCCCGAGGGCCAGACCTTTCCCACCCCTGGAGTAAAGGGTCTGCCATGGGCATGATAGGGGAAACTAGCAGGGGTAAGTAGCTGCATTCCCAGGTAGCTTAATTCCCAGGTAGCTGCATTCCCAGGGCCTTGTTTTTTTCATAGCTCCCCTACAACTAGCAATGGTTTTCTATATATGTCTATTTAATTGTGTCTTGGCTGCTTAAAATATAAATATCCATCACATCCTAGAGCAGTGATGGTGAACTTATGACACCTGTGTCAGAAGTGACACGTGAACTCATTTTATTGGTTGATTTTTCTTTGTTAAATGGCATTTAAATATATAAAATAAATATCAAAAATATAAATCTTTGTTTTACTATGGTTGCAAATATCAAAAAATTTCTATATGTGACACGGCACCAGAGTTAAGTTAGGGTTTTTCAAAATGCTGACACGCCGAGCTCAAAAGGTTCACCATCACTGTCCTAGACTCTTGAGATGGCATTTGAGAAAAACTTAACTCTTTCTTGAATCTACTTGGTGACACAGAGAGGCTCTGAGGCTGACTGGATTGGGTGTCTGGTTACTTCTTAAGCACGTGTAACTCTTCTTGGGTAGCTTAAGATATATTTTAGTTTCCTAGCTGAGGAATTCCTTCTGGTTTTCTCAGATCTGAATCTCTGAGATGGCCAAAGGGATAGTTCTCTTACAATATTAGTGGAAATGAGTTATAATTGGAAGTTCTTTAGTATTTTTGAGTGCCCCCATATCTTCATGAGAGGCAAGGCTAAGGGGGAAACACGAATGTAGAATCTATGAGGACAACTTCCTTAGGATCTGGAGGAAATCCATATTACTTTACCTGCTGCAGATTGCCTTATCCAAGCAGGTTTTTTTTTTTTTTTTTGGCTACCACATGCTATTTCCAAAGACAGGATGAGAGGGAATGGGCTTCAACTGCAGCAGGAAAGATTAAGGGCAGAGGTCAGGAAGAACTTTGGTTCTGTGACAACTATATATCAAGCAAGGCCAAGACCAGGGGATGTTTTGGCATTCCCTTGGAATTGTTAAAAGAACAGGACAGATTACTTCCTATGCTCACTCTAAACAGAAAATAGTGTGACAAAGGAAACAGCTTTGTGTTATCTCTGGGATTAGAAGTTTGATCTCTGCTATCTTTACCCACCAGAAGGTAGCACCTAGATGAATTTGGAATAAATGTCTGGAAAAACTCAACCTTGGTTTGAGATGATTCGTTCTAGATCCTATGTAACAGTACCTGAGAACATCAGGATAAGTCCCTAAAGTCTGTAGGTAGACCCTTCTAGGTAGGTTTCTATTTATTACCAGGAATAGTGTTGGGACATTGAGGAAATTCTCATAAACTGGGATTGATTTGCATTCTCTTTGCACAGATTGCCTGGAATATTAATGTGAGCTTTCTCGGGGTGTTTAAAGTTGGATTCAGTGATTGTTGGGGTCTCTTTCACTAAGATTTTTTGTAAGAGTAACTTATTGGCTTGTCCAGACTTTCCAAATTTGCATTCAACTGCCCTGCTGTCATCAGTAATGAATTTGGGGTCTCTTTCACTCAATTATTCTAAGATTTTTTGTAAGAATAACTTATTGGCTTGTCCAGACTTTCCAAATTTGCATTCAACTGCCCTGCTGTCATCAGTAATGAATATTGACTTAGGGGCATACCCCCTAGAGCAGCGGTTCTCAACCTGTGGGTTGAAACCCTTTTGGGGGTTGAACGTCCCTTTCACAGGGGTCGCCTAAGACCATCAGAAAACACATATATAATTACATATTGTTTTTGTGATTAATCACTATGCTTTAATTATGTTCAATTTGTAACAATGAAATTGGGGGTCACCACAACATGAGGAACTGTGTTAAAAGGTCGTGGCATTAGGAAGGTTGAGAACCACTACCCTAGAGAGTCAAAGGATGACCTCTTTGACCCTTTGGTCGGATCATGGGTTTCTCTGGGACCCAGGGACACTTCTGTTTAGTTTTATATTTTTACATAGCATCCTGTGCTTTTCTCCCATAACAATAGTCCAATTTTAATTAGATTATTTTGATTAATATCTAGGCCCCCAACAATAGACTATAAACCTCTTATGAGCAGGAACCATGTATTGTTTTATCACTCCAGCCCCCAGAGGAATTCTTAATGCATAAAGGTCTTCCCTCAATAAATATTTATTGAAAAATGAATAAATCAATGTATGAAATGAATGAATAAATATAGCAATAAGCATATGGTAAGGGTCTTGGGAAGCTGGAAGTAACCTGAAAATATTTTTCCTAATTAATTAATTAGCTAAACAAATATTTCTTGAGCAACAATTCTAGGCACTAAAAAATGAAAGTTTCTGTCCTTAAGGAACTCACAAACTCATGGGAGAAACAGATAAGAAATTAAACAATTAAAATTGATGCCACCTGAGAAAGAAGAGCGAAGGGTTTTATAGAAATACAGAAACCAATATCTGTCTTAGTCTGGAAGAGCTCAAGGATGACTTCCCAGACCGAGTGATGCCCAGTCTTGAAAAATAGGGAGAAAAAATTCAGTTCAAGGTATGTCTCTAGCAACAGATCTTTAGCACAAGAGATGAAGTGTGTTTATCCCTCCTATGCATAAATCTCCTATAGGGTCATAACCAAATGGGGGAGACAATATAGTAAAGAAGATAAGTTCCTGGAGGCCAGCTGCCTGGGCAGGAATCCTGCTTCTACCCCACCCATAAACTGTATGACCTTGAGCAAATGACTTCAACTCTGTGTTTTAGTTCCCTTGTTTTAGAATGATAATAATAGTATTAGCCTCATGGGATTATCTGAGGAATAAATGAAATGAAACATGCAACACTTTAGAATAGACCTTGACACATGGAAGGACTCAATAAATATTAATTGTTACTATCACTGTCATTGCTGTTGAGTACTTCCTAAATGTGGCACATATTAAGGGTATGCTATGGAGACAGTAGGAGAGAGAACAATGAGTTAGAGAAGGACTACACTGATTTAAAAAAAAATGGTATCAACTGTGCCTAAATAATGACCAGTAATTTGGGCCCACATACCAGTCCTCCATAGGATAGTTCTGACATTGGCTGGAGAAAGAAAATGAAAATCTATGGGTCTCAACATATCACTTTCAATTTTAATTGAATTCAAATTTCATATGACCCATCTTCCCTAAATGCCTAGACCTTGATGATCATTTTTTTCCCCAGAAACCTTGCAACTTCCACAGTCATGGTTCCTGGAACAGATTGGGAAATTCAAACAACATCACCATAGTTTTAAATATGTGAAGGCCAATCCATCTTTCCAAATTAAATATTGATTGTTAAATCCATTTACTCAACCTTTATTGAGCACCTCCCATATGCAGGGGTCAAACATGACTATGACACCATCCTTGTCTGCAGAGCTCAGAGCCTTATGGGGTAGATGGAAGAGTACACAGAAAATCAGGATATAATAAATGTGGTGTGTGCCAGAGAAGTCTTCAGAACAGGCTACTGAAGCATAGAGAATAGAGCAATATGTCCACCCAGGAGTCAGGAAAGTTAGCACAGAAGATAAGGAAGAATATGTTGAGCAAAGATAGGAATGGCCAGGTCTTTTGGATTCACTTTGATATTAGACTTAGACTTAGAAAAGTACCTTGTCCACAAAGATGCTCAATAAATAGCTATAAAATTACTGAACAGATGAATACAAAGGCTAGTTTTTCCTACAACCCCATTCTTCTCTTCTCCCTCCTCCCAACTACATCTTCCCACACACTCACTCTCTTCAGCCCCAGAGGGAACCTCCGATTCATTACTCATCCCTTTCACTGCCTGGTCTTTTGCAAACCTCTCAAAAGCCTCCTCTATTATTGCTCAACAAACACAGGTGTCCTGGGTGAAGTATACAGCATTTAAATCATGAGGGAAGCCTGACACAAATGAGAATTTCTCACTCATTTTCCACTGGAGAATACCAAGTGCTGAATCAGGGGAGGACAGTGTGTGCTGTGTGGTCATTGTAATAATCGTGTCATGTAGCACCTGGTCTCTTCCCCAGAACCCCCTTGCAGAGAAGAGTGTCAGATCTGCTGAGTTTCACAACTACATACAAAGGCACAAAACACACGCTCTTCCCAGTGCCAGGAGGGCTGAACCCAGCATGCCCTGTGTCCCCTCACCATCTCTTCAAAAAGAAAGGAGAGTCTAAAGCAGCCGTGGGCAAACTACGGCCTGTGGGCCGGATCCGGCCCGTTTGAAATGAATAAAACTAAAAAAAAAAAAAAAGACCGTACCCTTTTATGTAATGATGTTTACTTTGAATTTATATTAGTTCACACAAACACTCCATCCATGCTTTTGTTCCGGCCCTCCAGTCCAGTTTAAGAACCCATTGTGGCCCTCGAGTCAAAAAGTTTGCCCACCCCTGGTCTAAAGGAATCTAGGAAAATCGGATCTCCAAGCCACCCCACAGCTGCAACCAACGTAATGCTTCACTCAGGGCCAGACCCTGCATCCTGTCCAATCCATCTTTCCACCCTGTATCAGTCCCATCCCCTCTCCATCTTCTCTGCACCCAGATTTTATTCTCGGCACTAGACAGCCAACAGTCGAAAAGGTCTTCCAAACAAAATCACATTTCCTTCTCATTTCAGCCCTAAAGTGTGGTGTATCCAAACCACGTGGCAACTTCACTCCTCATAAATCAATTGCTTAATTGACAGAAGAGAGGATTTGTTTAGAGGCTCACAAAATTCAAATTTTTATATGTTCCATCTTCCCCAAATGCCCAGAAGGCCTTGATGGTCTATTGTTTTCCCAGGAACTTTGCAACTTCCACAGTCTGGAGAAGGGTCAAATGCAGACTCCAATTCTTTCTGTTTCTGTGGTCTGAGAAGACAATCTCATCTGGGATTTGTGGTGAAGTATAATCTGTGTGGCCTGTTTGCATGAAGATGAGATGGAATATTTGGATGAAGAGGGGTTTTTTTTTCCTTATCCATAGATTGCCCACAATGCTATGCAGAGAACTCTCCAAGTTTTGAAATAATAATAATAATAATAAAAAACACAAGAAACACTTTGAAATGTTTGAGGAAGCATTTTAGAAAGTGCTGGGAAATAGTAAGCGGTGAGATTAGAGAGCGAAAGAAATGGAGAGAGGAAGAGAATAGAAGCAGAAGGAAAACGAGGACAGGAATAATAATGAGCAAATGCTTATATTCAGAAGCTTCTCCCAGGGCAGTTCTGCCACCTAAATGCAATTCTAAGAGAAAGGTAGCCAAAATCTGTGTGCAGATTTCTGTAGGGTCTTTTAGAATATCATGGAGTAAATGGGCATCTAATACCTGAGAGGCTACACGTTCCAGGGAGAGGTCTGCTATTTTGTGATCAGAAAATGTGGATTGCTGTCTCAGTTCTGCTGATAGAGTGACCTTGGGCACATCTTCACCTTTCTGATGTCAGTTGCACATTTTGCATCCCAGCCCAAGTACAACTGCATTCCCAGTGACCATTTATATGGTCCTCGCCACCATATCTTCCTCATCTTCGGGGGGAGGGGGTTTGCAACAGAAAGGACTGGAAAGATCATCTGGCCCAGGGTCCCCAATCCTGGAAACACTTTAGAATCACTTGGGCAGCATTAAAAAAATACCAAGGCCTGGCCCTACTCCAGTCCAGTTAAATGTCTAAATGGCCATCTCCGGAGGGTGGCCCTGGGCACTGTATTTTTTAAAAGCCCTTTAGGTGATTCTATGAGCCTTTATGGGCTGAGAATCACATCACTGTTCTAGCTGAATCTCTACAAAATCACTTCTTCATATATTCAAGATATTCCCGAGTGCTTACAGAGAATCAGGAACTGTGCTGAGTATTCAGCAATGGACACGACAAATTCCTACACCCTTTTACATTGGAGGGGAGAGAAGTAAATACTTATTTACTTACATAAATAAGTAAACCACGTGGTCCCAGATAATGCTATGTACTGTGCAGAATATAAGACAAGATGATGTAACAGAAAGTAACTGGCGAGAAACCTGAGTGGTCAGAGAAGGCTGTTCCAAGGACATGAATTTTGAACTGTGAACTGAATGACAGAAGGATCCTGCCAAAGCATCTAGGAAAAGTGCATTCCCAGACAGTACATAAATAAGTAAACCACGTGGTCCCAGATAATGCTATGTACTGTGCAGAATATAAGACAAGATGATGTAACAGAAAGTAACTGGCGAGAAACCTGAGTGGTCAGAGAAGGCTGTTCCAAGGACATGAATTTTGAACTGTGAACTGAATGACAGAAGGATCCTGCCAAAGCATCTAGGAAAAGTGCATTCCCAGGCAGAGGAGCGGCAAGTGAAAAGGCTTTGAGGGGTGGCCAAGAGACTAAACAGCCAGCACTGCTGAAGCAGAGTTCTTCAGGAAAACAGGGATGGTGACACCTGCCCCCAAATTATCACAGTTATGTTGCCAAGATAAGTGAGGTGTCAGGAAGCATTTGAGAAAGTAAAGCCCAATGTAATATACAGATCATGTATCATAAAAATATACACTTGAAACCAGCATGATCTTATTAATCAATGTCACACCAATAAATTTAATAAAAAATACGAGGAGCGTGCTGTTTCTTTGTTATCACACCTTTCTATGTGACTCTGTGGCCCAGATACCAGATGACAGCTGCATAACATCCCGCTGACTTAGCTGTGGAACCCAATCACTGCACCATGATGCAATTGCAGGATCCGGGCCTGGACTTTTCTGAGAAGTCCTGGATAGGTTTTGCAGGGATGCAGCTATGTTCCAGAAATCTTCTGTGATAAAATGCTGAGACAGTTTTCCATTTATCAGACTCCACTCTCCTGACGCAAGAGATTGAGTTCAAAGTAAAAGTTGAAAGTCCTTAAAATACACCGAAGGAAGATGAGTTACCATGCTGCTAAACTGGGTATTGGGCTACCCAGAGGACCTCCTCCCAGAGCAGCCTGCCTGCTTGTCTTTTGCAACATTCTACACCTCTACCCAGAGAAGGGGATAAAGTCCATTTGCATTATCACTTCCTACTACCCCCAAGAAAGGTGCTTTGGTAAAAGGAGGTTCAGTTTTATTTCCAGCTAATACTTGTTTCATTAATGTTTTTAATCATCTTTAATTACACAAGCAATGCATGTTTGTGTTTTTCTTAATATAAAACTAAAATATTATAGAGAAGGCAAATATCATAGAAAAGGTAGTGTTCCCTTTGATACTTCTCCAGATCTCCAGAAGTAACTACTATTAACAGACTTATTCTTTGCGTTTATGTACCTGTACATGTGATCATGTTTCCTGCAGACACTGGCCATCCTGCCAATGATGTAAACACACAAATATATATCTTAAGAGAATGATAAATAGATAGGGACTTGGAGAGGGTCAAGTGCAGATTACATGTGACTACTACCCTCAGAAGGCAGTCCTTTCTGAAGCACAGACATAGCACCAGAGACTTGAGTGAAGTGAGGGGTAAAGCCAGATAGACAAACTAAGAAGAAACTGGGAATGCTTAAAAATAGGGATACGATACTCAAGTGGAATTGGAAGGAGATGGATTACTTCAACCAGCTTGCTTTTTGTTTATTTGTTCATCTGTCAAGTATTTGTCTATGTCCTGCGCTAGGACCTGGGAACACAGTGATAACAAGGCAGACAGGGTTCTGCCCTCATAGAGATTATATTCTACGGAAGAGAAAGAAATGACAGGCATAAGAAACATTGTCTATAAAGTCCAAAGGTCTGAAAGAGCTTGAGCATTTGAGAAACAGAAAATCCACTGGAATTGGGGTCTAGTGGATGGCTCTGGAAGGGTGACACAGGAGGTCAGAGAGCTTGGTAGGAGTAGAGTCTTGCAGGGCCTTATAAATCAGGACAAGGAGTTTACATACATTCAACAGATAGTGAGAAGACATTGAAGGCTTCAAGCAGAAGATGGGGAAAAGGGATGACATGGTCCAGTTTATATTTTAAGTGATATTCTTTAATACAGAGAAGGGATTGGAGAGAGGCAATATGGCAGCAGGGTGATGAGTTTGTTGGAGTAGCCTGGACGATAGCGATGGCAGTGGAGACAAAAGGAAGCTGGCATGTCAGAGATGGAGCCCCACGCCTTGCTCATAGATTGGAGTAAGGAATGGAGGAGAGAGAAGCCAGGTTGACTCTGACAAGAGTGTCTGACAGAGGACTTGGGTAGATGTTTGTTCCATATCTGATGTGGACAAGGCTGTGAGGACTCAACTGACTTGCACACATCACTTCTTCTGTTTCTCTGAATCACACCTACCTCCCTTAATTACTGTAGTGCCTTTTGTGATAGCTGGCAAGCTACCCTGTAGCATCCCACAATCCCTTTAGATATTTTTAAAGGTAATATTATTCTTAACTAGAGGCTGGTGCATGAATTCATGCACAGGTGGTGTCCAGCTGGCCCACCTCGATCGAGGTTGATCAGAGGGTGGAGGGCAACTGGGGGGAGGGACTGTGGGAGGTTGGCCAGCAGGAGGTTGGCTGCGGGAGCACACTGACTACCAGGGGGCAGCTCCTGCATTGAGCGTCTGTCCCTTGGTGGTCAGTGTGAATCATAGGGACTGGTTGACCAGTTGTTGCAGTCGTTCTGGTCGTTTGGTCGTAATGGTCACTTAGGCTTTTATATATATAGATTAGTAAGTAGTACATTCACATGAGTAAAAAAAATAAAATGAAACAGGTCTTATAGAATAGGTATACATTGAGAAGTCTAGTTATTACCCCTGTCCCCTTTTACTCTGTTATCCACTCATTTTAGCATTTTAGATAACCACTTGTATTAACTTTTGCTGTGCAACAAACTTAGTGGCTTAAAAAACAATTTAGCTTGCGATTCCTCTGTGAACTAAATAGTTCTGGCTTGGGTGATCTTGGCTGAACATGCCATGCTTCTGGGGTCAGTTTGTCACTTGGCTGATGGAGTCTGGTGATCTAGGTTAGTGTGGTGGTTATATTGCATTCACTTAGCTTAACTGCAAGTACACTTTTGAGAATCCCCTTCCATTTGTAATTCTGGATTAGTGTAGACAATACCCAAACATTTGCATGATATCTGATTGGTGGAAGTGAAGCAGGAGCCATATGTCTGGAATGCTGGTGCAGTGCCCTAGGCACCAATGCAGCCCCAGCACTTTGTTGTGGATCCACTGGCTCAGCCTTTGGCCATGGGGCAGCAGTAAGACCCTCACCTCCAGCAGCTCCAATGGATCTCCTCCTTCTGCTTCTCTGAGTCCCCAGGCACATATTCCAATCCACAGCAAAGGAATTAGATACAAAGGAAGATAGATACAGGTTCCAATTTGTCTGCAATCTCTCTTGTTCTGTGTTTGCCTCCTGCCCTGCTGACCTTCAGACACTTCAGGATCAGCATCAGATGCATGAGCAGCAGCCTTCCATAGACTTCTTTACCAGCTCTTTTGTGGTCTCTGTATAATGACTTTTAGTTGTGCAAGATCTAATCCCTATAATGCATCCTTTATTCCATATCACTCTGCAACTGATAAGCTGCCAGCTGGGTTATGGGGGTGGGAACTGGGTAGGCATCTGGGTCATGTGCCTGTCATCATCCATCAGGCTAGCCTGGGCTTCTTCACATGGCAGGCAGAGGCTTCCAAGAGCAGCATGACAAGGCAATTGCCAAATTCTGCTTGCTTCACATTGGCCAAAGCAGATTACATGGCCAACTCAGAGACAGTGTGACAAGATACTAACCAAAGAGTGGATGAAGAGAAGTGTGAGCACATGAGGTTATTACTACAAACAATATACCACACCATGTTGGTTGGTTTCTTCTGTCTCCCTCCAGCATTTCTTTATGGGAACATGAGAAAATAGGAACACATATGTCACTTTCCCCCTTTCTCATGCAAAACACAGTACACTATTATGTATTGCTCAGGACTTTGATTTTTTCACTTAACAACAAGTCTGAGGAGTATATAGTTTTTTATTTTTTTAAACAACTGATTAATATTTCTTTGTGTGAATGTACTACAGTGTTTTTGTTTGTTTGCTTGTTGTTAATCCTCACCTGAAGATATTTTTTCCATTGATTTTTAGAGAGAGTAGAGAGAAAGAGACAGAGAGAAAGAAACATCGATGTGAAAAAGACACATCGATTGGTTGCCCCCAACATGGGGATCAAGCCTACAACTGAGGTATGTGTCCTTGACCAGAATTGAATCTGAGACCCTTCAGTCTGCAGGCTGATGCTCTATCTGCTGAGCAAAACCAACTAGGGCTGTGCTATAGTTTTCTTAATCAGTACCTCATACGTGGACACTTGCTGGTTCAACAATTGGGTATCCAAGTTATCTCTTAATGCTGGACATTGGGACAGACATGTATGCACTATTATTAGTGCAATCATTCTCAAACTTTAAAGTACAAAACATTAATTTGGAGAGTGGGGATTAAATAAAAATTTGGATTCCTAGGTCCAGTTCTCCAGGTCCTCTGAGAAATAATTCCAGAGTAGAGCTTGAAATCTATATTTTAAACAAGCACCTCGGATCATTATGAAGCAATGTGATCTGTCACACACACTGAAGTAGCTTTCCAAATATTGGTTTCCTGGACTTATAGAATGGAAAGGGCCCACAAGAGGTAGATACATTCTCTGGAAAAAGCAACCCACAATTTAAGGTAAATGTTCATTGGTTAATTCATTCTTCCCATCTCTGTTGATAATGCCATCCCCCCATTCTGTGTTATGTAGTGGGGGGTTGTTATGGTGATGGGATTGGAATAGGAAGGTGACTGTAAAAGATTCTGTAATTTGGAAAGAAGCCCAGCCTATGTCCAAGTGGGCTTTGAGATACCAAGAGGTAGCTTGAATTCAACAAAGTATGCAAAGACATGCAAAAACCACCGTGTTGGCCTAGGCTTTGCTATGTTTCCCCAGCTACCCCAGGAAGACAACACTATTGTTGAGAGGAGTAGATCCCATCTTGGTAGTGGTAGCAGAGCCTGAGAACAGGAATTAATTAGAAAGCCCAATAAAAAGTGCAGAGTGAGAAATGAGATTCAGGAATGAGAGAAGGTCTCTGTTATTCAATGGAGGGCTTTGGATGGAGTCAGAAGGGCTTCCTCTGACTGCAGCCACATGACCAGGGCCTCTCTGCTGTATTTAATCAATATACACTATATAATAGTTACTGCTGAGGTTCCTTCCTCATGCACTCTTACAAAACAATGTTCCTTTCCTCTGAAACATTTATCTCACAACTTTTTAGCATGGTGCATCACTTGTTGCCTGAAAGCTCCATGGAAGAGGAGCATATCTGAATTTGGCTTCTACTGGCTGCCAAGCCAACTAACAGGGGCTATAAAAATAAGGCAAAAATAGACGTTACATCTAGATATAAATATGTCACACGGTGTCTGGTTGGAGAGGAGAAACCAGGTTTGAACTGTACAGAATCAGAAACTAGTCTGTTGAAAACTTTTCTAATCCTCTTACACATAAAACTGTAAGCAGAGAATTCAGTTCTCACAACAAACTTAAAAGTTCAGTATATATAAGTATAAATGCCACATGTATTTATAATTTTTTTCTTTTAAACAAGAAAACAAAGGGAATATGATTTATCATTACACCTGTATTTGTAGGGCATAATCTTATATTGACACTATAAATAAAGTTTGATCAGCACAAAGACAACATTTTTCTATTCTCTTTGCAGAAAATAATATGAAACCACTGTCATATGAGGAAACGAAGAGTATGCAATAAAAATTTCAATCAGAAAAAATATTGCATCAGTGTGCCAAGCAGCTAACAAAGATTTTATTTTGTGATATATGTGTATTAGTCAGCTTTTAAAAATCTATAATTTGTTGTGATTCTTTTTCTGTAATGGCAACTTTATATTCTTTTTCTTAATGATGGCCCCCCCAAACAAGGAGCTGTTTGCCTGGGGACATGCCCCAAGACTTTTCTATACACACTTAGTCAATAAGCAGTTGTATGATTACTTTAAATTGAGAATGTATTCTCAGCACAGAAAGTTTACTGAGAGTCTAAGAACCCCCAATTGATTTAGGGTTACTTCTTTTCTTCTTAGTTTAGGTATATTTCAGAAATATATACTGGGTATATTTGGAAAACTGCAGTCATAAGGGGAAGATTGTTTGATTTCTTATATTTGTCTAACTTGTGCTTTTCCTCCCCACCCCTCCCGCTCTACCTGGCCAGCAGTTTCTGACCCCTCTAAGGTCAGAAAGGAGTGATGAAGGTTTTAATGGAACCACATTAGCTGGTTCCTGTTCTCTGGGCCTGCGGAATCTGTCTCTATGGGGGAATTTTAAAAGGCTCATAGGAGGTTCTCCACTGGGTTCTTCTCTCCACAGATCCCTTGATCAGGATCCACATCTCATTTGAGTGGCTCTCTCTCTCTCTCTCTCTCTCTCTCTCTCTCTCTCTCCCCGTTTACCCACATTTGATCCTTAGGAAATCCTCTTCCACCCTTTTCTCCAACATGCCTTGGGAGTACAGGCCAATCTCAACACAGTACTTCTTTCCTGACTCCAGCATAAAAACACTGGGCAGCCCTCTTTGTCTCATAGATGTCCCAGGCAAGCATCACACTTGGTTCCTAACTGCATAGTGGCTTTTTTTTGTTATTGTTGTTGTTTAATTAATTAATTTATTTATTTATTTATTGACTTTTAATTTCTTTATTGTTTAAGGTATTACATAGTGGCTTTCTTGAAGTCTCCTCACTAGACTAGAGCTGAAAGAATAATAGATCCACCTCTACCTCTTCCTTTTTATGGTCTTCGCCTGGCCGAGGGGTCAAAAATTCATCTACTAGTTCTTTAGGATTATTACCTTTGTCAATATGCAATTGGCAATTTGGTACTTCTTTTTGGAATTTCCCATCACTCTTATTTGGGGCCTGGTCATCACTTCAGTTTTAACACCCTGTTAAAGTCTTAATTGCCTTTGCTTCATTTCTTGGTGTGTAGTCCTTTTGTTCTTTGGACCACTGAAGTGACGAGCTGCAAAGAATGGCACAGTCTTTTAAAAATGTTAGCAAACATTTGTTCAAATTAACTCACACTTTCTCTTACATTTGCACATTTTTTATTTCTTTGAAAGGGAAAAAATTACACTGAAATACTTTTGCCTTATGGATGATTCTATATAAATGCAAAATTAGTTAATCCCTTTAATATCAAGTATGTATTGAATGTTTCTTTTCTATAAGCACAGTGCTAGGCACACAAAAAGTCAGCACACAGCAGAGGTTGTGTGAAGAAAGATTGTGTGACTTATTCTACATCTATTTCTCACCCTCTCAACCGTGTGTGTGTGTGTGTGTGTGTGTGTGTGTGTGTGTCTGAGAGTCTAAGAACCCCCAATTGATTTAGGGTTACTTCTTTTCTTCTTAGTTTAGGTATATTTCAGAAATATATACTGGGTATATTTGGAAAACTGCAGTCATAAGGGGAAGATTGTTTGATTTCTTATATTTGTCTAACTTGTGCTTTTCCTCCCCACCCCTCCCGCTCTACCTGGCCAGCAGTTTCTGACCCCTCTAAGGTCAGAAAGGAGTGATGAAGGTTTTAATGGAACCACATTAGCTGGTTCCTGTTCTCTGGGCCTGCGGAATCTGTCTCTATGGGGGAATTTTAAAAGGCTCATAGGAGGTTCTCCACTGGGTTCTTCTCTCCACAGATCCCTTGATCAGGATCCACATCTCATTTGAGTGGCTCTCTCTCTCTCTCTCTCTCTCTCTCTCTCTCTCTCTCTCTCTCCCCGTTTACCCACATTTGATCCTTAGGAAATCCTCTTCCACCCTTTTCTCCAACATGCCTTGGGAGTACAGGCCAATCTCAACACAGTACTTCTTTCCTGACTCCAGCATAAAAACACTGGGCAGCCCTCTTTGTCTCATAGATGTCCCAGGCAAGCATCACACTTGGTTCCTAACTGCATAGTGGCTTTTTTTTGTTATTGTTGTTGTTTAATTAATTAATTTATTTATTTATTTATTGACTTTTAATTTCTTTATTGTTTAAGGTATTACATAGTGGCTTTCTTGAAGTCTCCTCACTAGACTAGAGCTGAAAGAATAATAGATCCACCTCTACCTCTTCCTTTTTATGGTCTTCGCCTGGCCGAGGGGTCAAAAATTCATCTACTAGTTCTTTAGGATTATTACCTTTGTCAATATGCAATTGGCAATTTGGTACTTCTTTTTGGAATTTCCCATCACTCTTATTTGGGGCCTGGTCATCACTTCAGTTTTAACACCCTGTTAAAGTCTTAATTGCCTTTGCTTCATTTCTTGGTGTGTAGTCCTTTTGTTCTTTGGACCACTGAAGTGACGAGCTGCAAAGAATGGCACAGTCTTTTAAAAATGTTAGCAAACATTTGTTCAAATTAACTCACACTTTCTCTTACATTTGCACATTTTTTATTTCTTTGAAAGGGAAAAAATTACACTGAAATACTTTTGCCTTATGGATGATTCTATATAAATGCAAAATTAGTTAATCCCTTTAATATCAAGTATGTATTGAATGTTTCTTTTCTATAAGCACAGTGCTAGGCACACAAAAAGTCAGCACACAGCAGAGGTTGTGTGAAGAAAGATTGTGTGACTTATTCTACATCTATTTCTCACCCTCTCAACCGTGTGTGTGTGTGTGTGTGTGTGTGTGTGTGTGTGTTTGTGTGTGTGTGTTTCTCCTAAATTATTTCCCAAACCAAAAGACAGTAAAACCAGACTGGTAGGAACATTTTGCTAATGACACATCAAAACTTCCCTTCAAAATAGTATTAAATCATAAGTAGATTGGAACTGAGAATCTGTCCCCTCTCATGTTCCACAAAGAGAGTTACCCTCTTCACAGCATTTGTTCCTCATTTCACAGGTACTGGGATCCAATGTGGTAGCCCTGTGAATTTTCATCTCTCCGCGGCTCTTGACTCTTCTTGACTTCCCAGCTAGACTCACATTTTGAAACTGGTTATTCTTTTTATTTTATTTTATTTTATTGTTTAAGGTATTACAAATAGTAGTACATATGTCTCTTTTTTTCCCGTTGACCTTCCCTCTGACCTCCCCTACCCCCCGGCAC
>NW_005370516.1:373822-379219 GCF_000412655.1 Myotis brandtii
TCGGTAAAGATATTGCTACAACAAATGTCTGCTATTTTGCTGCCTATGGCTTCTTTTACGATTTTTATGGTTTCCCACCTTACATTTAAGTCCTTTATTCATTTTGAGTTTATTTTTGTGTATAGTGTAAGTTGGTGGTCTAGTTTCATTTTTTGCAAGTATATGTCCTGTTTTCCCAACATCATTTTTTGAAGAGACTGTCTTGTCTCCATTGTATGCTCTTGCCTCCTTTGTCAAATATTAATTGAGCATAATGACTTTGTCAATTTCTGGGTTCTCTGTTCTAAAACTGGTTATTCTTGATGGCATTAGACCCTTTGGCTGCATGATTTGATGGATTTTTATCAAAGGTTCAATTGCTAATGCAAGTTGGTGACTAATTCCCAAGTTTTAGAAAAAAGACTTTTTTCTATCTGGGGGTTGGGTTTGTCAAGGATATTTTCATGAGCCCTGAGAGAAGACAGAATCTTTTTCTTGAAGTGTTCACTTCCTCCAGCAAGACAGGATCTGTTGAGAATTGGCCCTCTCCCTAGTGCTTTTTGCTTTTAGATGGGGTGGAGGGGGAGAGAGTGGACAAATTGCTTTCCTGGAACCTGGGAGGATAAGGAGTGACCTTAGATGTCTCCTCCCAGAGACTTCTGGGAAGACATTGCAGCTACCATTTTAGTTTCCTTACAGACAGTATCCTCTGTCTTTTTCTTCTTCTTCTTCTTTTATGGCTTCAAGGAGTAAAATCAAATATATCTTCTTTATGACCTTGCCAGGTTCTACATTTTGCTAAGCACTAAAGGTTTCCTTGGGTCTTAAAAGAAGTGTCAGGGGTTTTAATTCTATAAAAAAGAAAGAACTGAATGTTCCAAAGGCAGACCACATGGTCGCCACTTAAAAGTACAAGTTTATAGCAAATGGCTGAAACTTTCTAGTAATGCTGAAATGATTTTGTATAAGTGTACTGTTTCCAAATATTTTTCAAGATTCATTTGGGAATGATTAAGCTAATGTTACATCTTTTCAGTGTTATGAAAAAGATGACTTTCAATTGGAGAGAGATTTCAGCAGATCGCTAAGGAAATAAAACCGACCTGGTCCTCTTCTGCCCCTGGTATGTGGAGGGAATGGACTTTTGTTATTAGGGCACCTCAGGACACTCTGGGTGTCTGCTTTGTATCCAAAAGAATGAAGAACATGCACCCTCTGGAACTCCCTGGGGAGTTTAGAACTGACTTTTAGTAAATCAAAGTATTGCTATCATCCCCATGACAACCTTGGAACTCTCAGAAGACATGCCACCAATTTGCTCTGAAATCCCAGTAAAGATATGCTTCATTGCATTATACAAATATACAAATGAAAAGGACTGATCAGAACCATCAGGGAATATGTTAAGGGAGTAATCTTCAAGGCATAACCAGTCAACTGCTAAATGGGTGTTGTGAGGATAGTGTGCCTGTTGGGGAGACCCCTGCATGCATTTGGATAACCCCATGCTGTCAGGGAGGTCTCCTGAATGTTTTGTGTACTGGGTACATTCTTTTTTTAAAATATATTTTATTGATTTTTTACAGAGAGGAAGGGAGAGGGATAGAGAGTTAGAAACATTGATGAGAGAGAAACATCAATTCAGCTGCCTCCTGCACACTCCCTACTGGGGATGTGCCCACAACCAAGGTATATGCCCTTGACCAGAAGCGAACCTGGGACTCTTCAGTCTGCAGGCTGATGCTCTATCCACTGAGCCAAACCAGTTAGGGCAACTGGGTACATTCTTGTGAATGCTAGCTTGAAGTCATTGATCCATGATGGAGAGAGAGACTCACCTCATCCAAAATAAGATCCAAGAGACATGAAAACAAAGCAGATACAAATAAAAGATAATTTATAAGCCTCGAGGTTGGTGGCCTCATTGGTTCAAGGAGAAAAAGAGACAGGGCTGCAAAAGGAGGTCTAGGATTTCTGGAATACATTTATAGTCTAATCCTATTGACTATCTTAATCTAATTCCAATTTAATATGGTCATATAATTCTTAAGGGCATGCAACATTATGGATTCATATATTAAAGTGTGTGTGTGTGTGTGTGTGTGTGTGTGGTGTGTGTGTGTGTGTGAGAGAGAGAGAGAGAGAGAGAGAGAGAGAGAGAGAGAGAGAGATTATAAGAAATTGACTCACACAATTATGGAAGAAAGTCCTAAGATCTGCAGGGTAAATTGGCAAGCTAGAGACTTAAGAATGCAGAAGACTTGGTTTACTTCCTGTCTGAAGACCGGCAGGCCTGAAACCCAAGAATAGCCAATGTTTTAGTCTGAGTCCAAAGGCAGAAAAATAAGCCAATATTTTAGTTTGAAAGTATTCAACCAGGAAAAATTCTACCTTACTCAGAGAAGGGTCAGCCTTTTTAAAAAATATATATATTTCTTTATTGATTTCAGAGAGGAAGGGAGAAGGAGAGAGAGAGATAGAAACACCAATGATGAGAGAGAATCATTGATTGGCTGCCTCCTGCACACCCCCACTGGGGATCAGCCCGCAACCCAGGCATGTGCCCTTGGCCGGAATCGAACCCGGGACCCTTCAGTCCGCAGGCCAACGCTCTATCCACTGAGCCAAGCCAGCTAGGGCAGGGTCAGCTTTTTGTCCTATTCAGGCTTTTAACTGAATGGATGAGACTCACTCACATAAGGTAAGGCAATCTGTTTCACTCAGTCTACCAATTTAAATGTTAATCTCATCCAAAACCACAATCACAGAAACACCCAGAAAAATGCTTGACCAAATCTCTGGGCACTGTGTGGCCCAGTCAAGTTGATGCATAAAATTAGCCATCCAACTTCAACCCTTGTCAACTTGGCACCCACATGAATCTCCTTATACCATACTTAATCTCCAAATGAAGACAATAACAAGGTCATAATTCCACCTAATATAATGCAACTACTCTGTATACAACCAAAAATGTACTAACTCTTTCCACAAAAGAGGAGGGAAGGCCAGAAATAATTTTTATTCTTCTCCTTGATATCCTATAACTTAAATACTATGATGTCAACTCAATACATCTTATGTTAATAAGGGGATAAGAGAGGGAAGAAAATATATATATGTATATATATATGAACATATTTATAACAAAAAAGAAGGAAGTACATATTTATAACAAAACAAGAAGGAAATACACATGATAATTACAATCCTCATATCTATTACTGGTCCTGTGGTTGTAACTGGTATTTATAACTACAATCATCTACTACCCATTCTGTATTTCCTTTGCCTTTAGCAAGTATCTCAACTTATTGTTTCTTTAACTAGTGGAGTGACCCAAATTTTTATTCTTGAATGATCTGGGCCATTGGTAATCTTGCCAAAAATTATTTATGGCCTTCCCTCCTCTTCTGTGGAAAGAGTTAGTACAGTTTTCCTTTGACCTTAGTCACAGGGTGCAGTAATACTAAAACGCCTTAAGGGATCTCCTGAATTCCAGATATACTCTTCTTTACCTTCATTGTGAAGTAGTAGTCAAATTTCTCCTTGGTAACTGGGATGAATCACAAGTAACTCCCTTATTTTCCCGTTGTTTCAGAGGCATGAGGAGCCTGAAGTGGCCAGACAGCAGTCTTAACTTCCAGTTCACTGGAATCACTGTTGTGTCTCCTAGTGGAAGCATTCCTCACTCTGCAACTAAGACCTATAGGCTAGCAGAGCACAAAAATCACAAGAACAGGAAGAAAAATTTTGCTAGAGGGTCACTAGGGGTAATAGTGAGTGGTGCCACTCCCATTTCCACACCTTAACTGCTGGACCTGTGAATCCTGTCTATAGGAGAAACAGCACCATATATTCTATGTTGACTCAGAGCATACACAGCCTTCTGGAGAACCTTGCCAAAGTCCCTCAAGGTATTGCCATCTAGCTGGCACTGTAATGAATCTTCAAAAGGCCATTTCACCATTCTACCAAGATGGTTGTTTCAGAATGGGGGGATCATGGTATGACTAGTGAATTCTATGAGGATGGGCCCATTGTTGTACTTCTTTTGGTGTGAAGGGAGTTACTTGATCAAAGAAGTGTTGTGTGGACTATCATGATGGTGGGTGAGGCATTCAGTAAGTCCATGGGTGGTAGGTTTAGCAGAGGAATCGCTACAGGGAAGGCAAATTTATATCCAGAGTAAGTGTCTATTTCAGCAAGAACAAAACACCTCTTCAGAAGAATGGGGAAGTAAGACTTTAAAACATAATCTTAATCAAGTAGCTATTGTGTGTCTACTGCCCCACTGTAGGTCTATGTTCTGGAGACAAGGAATAGATATTCCTGCATTGTGCCTGCCCAACAGGAGCCTCAGGAAAAACCCAGATCTCAACACAAAGCAATTGAGAACTTACACTCTACCTGGAGTGTGACACTTACACTCTCCCTTGTCATTGGAATATGAGGTACATACTCATTTTACACATGAGGACACAGAAGTTCACAGAGATTAAATGACTATTTCAGGATTATATTCCTAACAAGTGGTATAGGTTGGGTTTAAACTCAGGTCGGCCTGACCCTTTAAGATAACTTAAAGGGTTGTACATTTCCAGACTTGAGAGAATGGAAATCCATCTTCTCTGAGCAGGAATTTGAGCCTTCTCCCTCCAAAGGGAACTTGTTAGGCCATTGTGAAATTCTGGATCTCAATCCATTAGAGTCTCTAATTGATTTCATTCACCCTATGTGCATCTGAATGTGTTATAAAGGATTTGAACATGCAAATGCCTTTAAAAACAATAACAACAAGAAAAAGTTCCCCAGCCCATACTTATACTTGGCAGCTTGAGTCCTGGCCTGGGGCAGGATGTGAGAAAAAAACATAATTAGCATTCACCCTGCCATAGACTCTCAAACCACAATTTCTTACCCTGGTATTAATCAATGCACATTTAGTACTAGCCAGTGTACACAACCCTAGGGCTCAGAGCTTCTCCCTCTTCTTCACCAATCCCCTGGCTCAGACACACAATGGAGCTAAAAAGAGCTTTCAGGTAGAGCCCTGGTCCCATTAGCTCACTCCATGGCAAAGGCATGGGAAAGTGTTTGGGATGGCAGGTTTTCCAACCCTTGGGGAATCCAAATCCAGACAGACACCCAGAAAGCGGCCAAGCATTCTTTGGTGGGGAGGGTTTCAGCAGGCAGTTTCCTAGCTTGGTATTTGTTCATGCACCACACGGGGCAACTCCGACTGAGCTGGGACTCCTTGCTGCAGCTGCACTGCAATCTTCTCAGTCTAGACAGATGGAGCTGACAGTCCCTCCCTTGGTGCACTCCAGGAACCCAGTACCCACAGACGGAGTGCAGGCACGGGCAGAGGTCCTTAACTTTTCAGTCCCCATAGCCATAATGTTTTTAAAGGCTTAA
>NW_005370516.1:380047-389595 GCF_000412655.1 Myotis brandtii
GTTTGATTTTGAAAGAATAGAAGTTTGCCATAAGGACCAGCTTCTTGGGCAGAGGCACATGCAAAAGCCTGATGGCATAAACAGCATTATATTCCTGGAAATTATAAGCACTTCACAATCACTGAAATATAGAGCTCTAGAAGGGAGTGACAAGAGATGACTAAAGATCAAGGCAGAGGTCAGACACTAAAATACTTTGTGGGACATGCTAAGGAACTCAAATACTCTTCCATGAGTAGGTATTGGCATTACTGTCTGGTTGAATTACCTGTGATGATGAAAATGCTCTATAGCTATCCTGCCGGTATCATACCCACCTGCAGCACATGACTGAGCACTTGAAATGTGACTACTACCACTGAGACACTGAATTCTCAATTTTCTTTAATTTTAACGGACTTAAATTTAAAAAGCCACATGTAGCTAGTGGCTACCATATTGAACATCTCTAGGTGATGGATACGAATTAATTTTCACCCTATGTCATTTACCTAAATGAATAGGTGTGGCCAGCCCCTGAACCAGCAAGTATCAGTATCTGCCTTGCTCTGTACATGTTCTGAACATCTCTAGGTGATGGATACGAATTAATTTTCAACCTATGTCATTTACATAGGGTCTGGGAAATTATTCCCAGACCCTATGTAAATGAATAGGTGTGACCAGCCCCTGAGCCAGCAAGTATCAGTATCTGCCTTGCTCTGTACATGTTTTTAAGCAGAATGAACAAATAAATGAATGAGTAGTATGGAAGAACAAAACTATAGATCATTAGAAGGGTGAAATACTTAAAACTTTATCACCATGAGAAGCAGTGCTGGGTGTAATTATGTTTACTGAGATTATTTTCTATGAATTTGATACTTAATCCTGGCTTAAATAAAAAGGGGAAAGGGAGATCTTGTTATTAATCCACTATTACCAGTAAAATAAACATATTTACAGAGACAAATGGGCTGTCCAATCTCCTCATTAGCAAGATTGTTGTAGTTGTAGATGACTTGAAAGACAGCAAGACACAAAGAACATATAGAGACTAATCAGCAGTTCTGAAGAGAGAAGATGAAGTTCTGACCTAAAGCAACAGTGGTTGGAATAGAGAAAAGGGTAGTTTTAAGGTATATTAAAAAATAAAATTGACAGTTCTTGGAAGTAATTAAATATGGGCGAGAGAACATGAAAGAGTTGCTGAAAGTGTCCCCTTGGTTCCTGAGTGGTGACTGAACAGGGAGTTGGATGCTAAGATAGGTATGAAGGATGATGAGAAAACTTGGTGGTGGGAAGTGTGGACGGGGAAGATATATTATCTTATCTTACTCTTTGACTTGCCTTTTCATTCTCTTAAGGTAATCTTTTTATGATAAACATTCCTAATATTGCCCTGGCCGGTATGGCTCAGTTGGTTGGGAGTTGTCCGGTGCACCAAAAGATTCCTTGTTCAATTCCCAGTCAGGGCACATGCCCTGGTTGGCAGGCTTGATTCCTGGTAGGGGGTACAAAAGGCAGCTGACTGATGTTATGTTTGCACATGGATGCTTTTCTCTTCTCCCTTCCTCTCTTTCTAAAAATCAATAAACTATTCTTGTAAAAAATTTCTAATATCAAGATAGTCCAATCTCTCAATCATTTCCTTTGTGGTTAGCATTTTTTATATCCTGTTTAAGAAATGTTCACCTTCCCCAATGTCATAAAAATATAGTACTTCTATGTTACTTTTTAGATGTTTCATTACTTTAGCCTTAACAATTAGATATGCATTGCATCTAGAATTGATCTTTGTGTACAGTGTGGAGTCAAGTCCCCCCCCCCCACATATGAATAGTCAATTGGCCCAGTGACATTTATTGAAAAGATTTCTCTGCACTACATGCAGTGTTACATTTACTAGTGTTGTGGCAATATACCTCACCTGGGGGTCTATGACTGAAATTTTCATTTTGTTTCCCTTGTTTAATTACCTACCTGTAAATAAAGTATATCCCTCTACTTAGTTAGGTCTCCTTTAACTTCCCTAAAAAATATTTTGTAATTTTCTCTATAGAGGTTTCACACATCTTTTGTTAGATTTAGTTACAGATAGTTGATGTCATTTGATGCTATTGCAAATGGCATCTTTTAAAAATTGTCACTGTTTCTGGAATATAGAAACATAATTAATTTTTTTCAGTGACTTTGCTGAATTTAAGTACTAATTCTGAACCTAGTAATTTTTAAAAGCAGGGTTTTATCTTCTCTGCAAGTTTTACAACTGCACTATCTTAAGAAAGAGAAAATGTCTCTGGATAACTAAACCATGACCAAATTCCTGATTTTAATTTTCTTCCTGCCACCATCAGCACAGTGGTTTGGCATTTGAATGAACCACAACTGGATCTGAAGGATTCACTCAGCTCTACATGTTCTCAATGCCCCTTAAAGTCAACAATTGTAACACCTCGTGCAATAATAAAACAGCTCTAATCCAACTAAAGTATGTCCTCAAATTATTAATAAATATGTCTATGCCTACAGGTATTCTTAATTTCAAGGGAAAACTACTTTGCATAATCACAAAATTTAATGATCAATAAAGCAAAGAATGTGATATTTGCTTTGTTTTGGTGTTTTTTAGATTATTAAGGAATTTCCTCAGTGGAGAACATCACCAAGAATATGGCAACGACTGCTAGTGACATTTCCTTTAGCTGGCTTGCTCCGCTAGACACTGTGTTCATAAAAGCAGAAAGTTGTTAAGATCAAAGAGGTCTTGGAGATAATCCATTCTAAACTACTACTTTTTTTACAAATTAAATAAACCCAAATAGGTAATGACTAACTTGGAGTTTTAGAGTTGGTTAGCAGTTGGTTCAGAGTCAGAACTATAAGCCAGGTTCCTCAGTTCCTAGCCCAGTGCCTCTCCATTAAACCACACTGTCTCCTATGATCAGGAAGAAGCTGCAAGTGAGGACCCACGCAATGGTCATGTTTGGTAGGTAGGTAGAGATTTCCATGATATATAATGGTGGGAGACTAGCATTCATTAGAACTCTCCAACTTGCCATGCAATAGTCAAGGCATTTTCCATCCATTTAGTCCATTCAGTGTGCTCAGGAATGCATAAGGCAGCCACTATTCTCACTTTGTAGATTAAGCAATGAGTCTCAGTGATGTGAAGTGGTTTGCACAAGATCACATGTCCAGAGAACCCTAACCCTAACCTAGAACTGCTTAACTTTAACCCTTGAATTTTTTCTACTGTTCAGAAGAGGAGACGTGGGAGTTTTAGACATAGGAAAGTTTTATTTTTAAAATACTGTTGAGAATGACCAAAACTACAACAGGCCATGAATTGGCCAGCATCCCTATTGCTAAAAATGACTCAGCCAGTTGGAGATTTTTAGGATTCTGGGTTTGAGTCTTAACCAACTCTATCACTAGATGTCCATTCACCTTGAGAGTCTGAGGAAGTATCTCTGAAACATGTGGCAGGACTCCCAAATGACTGATGAAAAAAGACAGCAGTTAGTTAGATGAGTATGTCCTACTTTGATTCTTTATAACTTCCTAGTTACTCCATCAAACAGAGATTTCAAAATTATTTTGCTAAATGATCACTTGGACAAAATTCTATCTTTACGAAACATACCTACCCACATACTTGCATAAGCCACCTTCTTGTTCTGCATGAAATAAATTAATAAATTAATATGAGACTTTCCTCAATAATCAATAAGCTATAGGATTATGTCTGTAGAATACTGAGCACAGTGCTCCTTCATTCATTCATTCATTCATTCATTCATTCATCTATTCACTCACACATATATTACTTTAAGATACTTATTAGCAAGAGTACTTATTATGAATCAAGCCCACTACTAAGTATTGGGAGACCAGATGGATAAGACACAATCTTTGTTTTGTAATAACATGTAAATTTACATGGAGATATGCAGGCAAACATATCACTGATCCTGACCCAACTAATAGGCTCCCCAAGAGAGGCATGTGCAGAGAGCATGGGAGCACTGAGACTGGCTATAGCTGCTTGTGGGAGGGAGATGCAGTGTCAGGAAAAAAGTTTCACTAAGGAAGTGACCTTTACATTGGTCCTTAAAGAGTAATAATGATTTCATCAGGTATCTCTTACCTGGAGATACCTGCCTTTTCAATGCCTTCCCTGACCTACTCTTACCACCCTATCCCATCCATATGGCAACTGTGTGATTTTTGTAAAAATCAGATTGTGTCTTTTTTGCTCAAGCTTTTCAATGGCTTCTCAGTGAAATTAGAGTGAAATCTAAATTCCTCAGATAGTCTTCAAGACCCTATATGATGTAACTTTTGGCGGCCACTCTTCTCATTCCAGTACTGTCCCCTCTCTCCCACATTATTTTATTTCAGTGATTCTTGTTTTCTTTCTATTTGCATATGAGTTCTCTCTGAATATCACAGTTATACCAAAATTAATCTTTAGGACTTCAAAATGTTGAAAAAGGACCCAACATTATAAAACTAAAAGTCAAGGAATGCCTTCCTGCTTCTTGCACTTCCTGTTTTTCTACTTGGACTAACTCCACTGCAGATCTCTATAAGGTTGTACCCTTTCTTTATTAGGATTTCAGTTACTGAGAGGTTTTCCCTAATAATCTTAATTAAAACACCACCCATGTGCCCTAAACACATAGACCCAAACCTCTCTACTTCACTACCCAACTTTCCCTTCCTCATTACTTTACTTAGTACCAGTATCATTGTACTTATTTGTTTTCTGCACCCACACATCTTCGCAATTAGTATGAAAGCTCCTTCAGGTTCAGAAATATGACTAATTCTCTTTGTTTCTTCCTATCACTTAGAATAGTGTTTGGCAAATAATACATGATCAAGTGGAGAAGGGGAGAGCCTACAATAAGAGTTCTTAAAGACATTGCTGTTATTATCTAATTATATAATAAACTTTTTTTGGTAGCAAAAGTTTTAGGAAGATAAGTGCTAAAAATATGCAGACCATTACGTAGTAAACTCTTGAACTTTTCTTGTTTGAGTTGACATCAGCTGACTGGAATGGTTGAGGAGACAGGAAACACATATTCTCCATGTGGATCAGTAAAATTTTAAAGTAAATCTTGGCTTTTTTATTGTGTTTTCATTGAAATGCCTGGATTTTAACAGCCAATTGCCCAGCCTTCCTGTAAATCATTTTAAGAGATGGGTATGATGTATTTGGGGAACTGTCAAAATGTAAATTGATGTTGTCATAGTTTTTCAGCAGTCAATCCCTATGAAGTAGTAAAAGCCATGTTCATAGCTTAGGTGTCAGAAACTCCAACCAACACTCTTCTGTGTGCCTTGTAAACCTTAAAAAGCCTTTTACCACCTTTAAATATGAAATTATGGTCTTATAACACTCCTATATAATCCCCAAAGAAATCATAACTCAGATGGTGAGCTGCCCCTACATCTGTAAGATCACTGCAGATTTTTCCCTAGTACTGGTCCTTTAAGGGTTCCCAGAGCTATTTATTATTCCCTTATGCCCCTATCCACAGGACAAGAAGGATCTGGTGTTCTCCCACAATCTGCCCACTAGATATCTCCAGACTTAAGGTTAAGGGGAACAACCTGAACATGAATTTTGACTTGAAAAGTATCTTCTCAAGGTGTATTTCCAGTCTCACTCACAGCTTGGAGGTGGAAAGGAATTAATAGATAAAGCAGTTGATGAGTAGATTAAATGAACTAAGCTGTGTAATGTGATCAGCAAAATCCTGATCATAGTATGTGCTCATAGTAAATGTTAACTATTAGCTGTGGTTGCATCTGTATCCTATCACTTAATTCATGGTGTTAAAGTCTGTTATGTGTCTGTCTTCTATAATTCAGGAGACTAGATATTGGGGAATTGATTTCTGTAGCACCAGAAATTAACAAAGTGTCTGAAATAGATTAGTCATTCAATTGATGCTTCCTGATCTAGACAGAACACTGGCTTCTGGGTCCCACTCTATTACTGATTAGCTGTGAAACATTGGGTAACTTTGCTTAGCCTCAGCAGGTCTCACTGTCCACCCTTGTAAAAGGAACAGATTGGATTGGATGGTCTCTACTGCCCTTTCCAAATCTAACATTCCATGGCTCTACTCAAGCAGTGCTATTAAGTAAGTTAAGGAGGATTATTAGGAACTGTTGTAGCCAAATTCCATTTCCCTTTGCCTATTCTCATTGTGTCCTCTACAATGATGAATTATCCAAGTTAATTTCTAAGTATTTCAAGTGATTGTTTTGCTATTACTAAGATTTCACCCTAAACTTTCAGAGTTTATCCCAACCCCCAAAATATGGTGGAAGGTGGAGGTGCATATGAACCAAATGTTACCTTGGTCACTTTGCTTCACTCTACTTCCTAATAATCTATTTATGGTTCAGGGAGGCCCAGGGTCTTATTTGGCAAATAATTATTCAAAAGTTTAGTTAAACAATGGATTGTTTTTTTTAACGTTTGCCTGGGGGTATGTTTATTGAGCAAAAGTGCTAAGTGAAGGGAATTCAGAATGGATAGTAGAGGAGGGAGATGTTAAGTGTAGTTGTAGTGTCAAAACTAGATAAGCAGAGGAGTTGATGATTTCATTCTATTAATCTTCCTTTTGTAAGTTTCCCAAAGACAAAAGATAAACCAGAATCTTGGCATGGGCTGTTTCTATATGGGGAGAGCTCATTAGAGCTGAAATAATCTAGTATCTCAAGAGGTGAACTGTATGTTGACCTACCCAAATCTCCCCCTCAGTACTGAGAACTTCTTTCTTATATCTTCCAGAAGCATTATCTGCTGATGGTCCACAGATTCTTCTCACTCCAAGAATTATCCTCTGCTAAAGGAGTTGCCTCAAACTTATATATTATTCCATAGGGGCAGCTCACCTCCAATGACTGGTCAATGTAAGGACACAAAAACCTATCTCCATTCCCTCAATTTCAGACAGTTCTGAAGCTCTAGAACCACTCACTTGTGAGGGCTATTGTCAAGAGCTCTTTCCAATAAACTTATTGCTTGTGGGTCTCCATCTAAGGGTCTGTTTTCCAGAAAAAAACAATTTAAGACAGATAATGAGTTCAATTTAGGTTGAGAGGATTGTAGGACACCTAAATGGAGATCTTTAGGAGGAGTTTAGATACTGTATATTGAAATTCTATGAAGATGTGGGACTGAAGAAATACATTTGGAAGTTACCTGCATAGAAGTGATAGTCGAAACTATGAAATTAGGCAAGATTACTCAGTGAGAGTGCAGAGAGTGGTAAGAGTAGTGGAATATGAGGAAAACCCTAGGAAGGAGGAAAGGAGATAAAAAGAACCAAGAGAGAGTTCCAGGAAGTAAAGGGCTGAGAGATGAGGCAATTTGGAGGTCACTGATGACCTTAGCAAGAGCCATTGAAGTAGAATTTTGGGTCAATAAACAAGAATGGTGAGCCAAGGAATAAATGGAAGATGAGGAGTGGTGATGGTGAGGTGAATACAGATCAAGGGTCAGAGATTTAAATCTTCAAGTGGGATAAATGGGTAAACTAAGATAGTTCATGTGTTCAGACCTCAATGTACCAGGTGCTATAATAGATACAGGGTTTTCAGTAGTGATATGAGGAAATACAGACAAAGTAGTAAAAAGAATAATTTTGGAATTATTTGAAAGTAAAGAAAATAAGACAGGGAAATGGAGGACAGTAGCAAAGTAAATGGGGGAATCATGGAAGACTTCTCAGAGGAAATAATATTTAAACTTATCCATGAATAATAAGTTAATCATGAAAATATTTTGGGAAAGAATACTCTATGCCAAGGGAAAACAATAAATGCAAAAACCCTGAAGTGGAAATGAGGTTGGTGGATTTGAGTGACAAATAGCAGTGTGGTTGGGAATTGTTAGCAAAAAGAAGGAAATCGTTAGCAAAAGATGAGGTAGGAAAGCTAGACAGGAGCTATGGCAAAGATCATGATAATTTGTGCCTCGGAAGCCACGTGTTCAGAAAGCCAGAGGTCAAGCATGAGAATAAATTATGCTGGAGAGATGAAAAGTGGTAGGGACCGTGACAGACCAGGGAGCCTGCTGTTACTTAAAGTGGACAGTTGGTAGCATTATCTACTCAGCCCCACTTAAGAATGTGATCTCAGTTTCCCAATCTCCAAATTTCAAAAAAAAAGTGGGAATCTGGACTGTTAAATGAAATCTCCAATGTCTAAATGATGTCATTAAATTCCAATCTTGTTTATTAAACACTATGCTAGTTGAATGACATAGCTGAAGGCCAGACTTAGCCTTCAGGTATCCAGTTTGAAACTCCCAATTCTCAACACTGTTCTGCTGGAGTTAGATGAGAAGAGGTGACAGAGAGTGGAAAGCAGCTAGCAGGATGATATGGGGCCATGGGAAGTGTTTATATTCTAAGGAGTAGCCAGAAGTGAGGAGGACAGGAAGGAACAAGATAGAAGGGTATGGAAGGTTTATTGAGACCTCCAGAGAAGCAGGAAGGAGTAAGAACTCAGGATTGGGTGGAAGGGTTGCACTTGCATAGGAAGGACTCCCCCATCCTCTAGAACAGGAGTTGACAAACTATCATACACAGACCAAATTGGCTCATAGCTCAAGTCCTAGAGCTAAGAATGGTCTTTACATTTTTAAATGGTAGAAAAATAATCAAAGAGAAGAATAATTTCTGAAATGTAAAAATTACACAAAATTCAAATTTCAGTATCCTATCTAATAATAGACAAACATGGTAATTGACCATACCTTTGCTATGCCTCCCATTGGCTAATCAGCACGATATGCAAATTAACCGCCAACAAAGATGGCGGCTAATTTGCATACTGCAGGCAGGGTGGGACAGCTCAGCTGCCAGTGCGAGCTGCCATCCTGGGCTGCAGGCTGGCCCCAGAAGCCCCAGAAGCCACTCAGAAGCCGGGGAGATGGGGGTCCCCTGCCCAGGCCTGACACCTCTGACGGAGGCGTCAGGCCTGGGCAAGGGGCCGATCCGGTGATCAGAGGGTGATGGACGTCGATGCCTCTAGCCAAGGTGTCAGGCCTGGGCGGGGGGTGGAGCCGGCAATCAGAAGGGTCTGGGGGTCCCCTGCCCAGGCCTGACGCCTTGGCGAGAGGTGTCAGGCCTGGGCGGGGAAGCCAAGCTGGCGATCAGAGGGAGATGGGGGTCTCCTGCCCAGGCCTGATGCCTGGGCCAGAGGCATCAGGCCTGGGCGGGGGGCAGAACAAGTGATCGGGGGAAATGAGGGTCCCCTGCCCAGGCCTGACACCTCTGGCAGAGGCATCAGGCCTAGGCAAGGGTCCGATCCTGCAATTGGAGGGTGATGGGGGTCAACGCCTGAGGGCTCCCAGTATGTGAGAGGGGGCAGGCTGGGCTGAGGGACAGTCCCCTCCCCACCCAGTGCACGAATTTCGTGCACCGGGCCCCTAGTCCTATCTAATAAAAGAGAAACATGGTAATTAGCCGTATGGCCGCTACCCTTCCCATTGGCTAATCAGTGAGATATGCAAATTAACTGCCAACCAAGATGGC
>NW_005370516.1:389964-414317 GCF_000412655.1 Myotis brandtii
CCTAAGCCATCACTAGGACATCCCCTGAGGGCTCCCAGTATGTGAGAGGGGGCAGGCTGGGCTGAGGGACACTCCTCCGTGCACGAATTTCATGCACCAGGCCCCTAGTCTATATATAAAGTTTTATCAGCACAGAGCCATGCCCACTCATATATTTATTGTCCATGGCTGCTTTCCCACTGCAGCAGTAGAGATGATTATATGGCCCACAAAGCCTAAGATATTTACTATCTGGTCTTTTACAGGAGATCTTTGCCCATCAGGAGGAGCAAAGTTATGGTCACAGGTTATGTTAACAGTATGTAGAGTACATAAGCATCCAGTTAGGCTGCAGCAGCTGAGCCCACTGGTCATCTCACAAAGTGTGGTGAGGAAGGGAGCTCCTTAGAGGGCTGAGGGGCAGCAGTGAGTCCCTCATTAGATCATAGCAACAATTGCAGAGAAAACTCAAAGACAGGAGGGTGTGAGAAGATGTGTGTCCATCAATGATGAGGACCCGAATGAAGTATAAATTCCTGAGTGCTTTTGCTCTGAAGGAAGCTTTGAAAAAGGCAGGAAAAGTCAATTTCACCTTCACTCTCTTTCATTTTTTTGTATATAATACTGGAAAAAGCATTAAAAAATAAAAAATGATCTAATCTCTTGGTGAACACCATGAAAAATTATGTTTCTTAGTGTTGCCTGAAGACTAAACCCATTAAAAGTCAGGGGTACTTCCAGGTTTACTGAATTAGAACTTGCAGGTATTCTTTTTGAACAAGTGTCTTGAGTGATTTTGATGTACATTAAAATTTGAGATTTACTTGTAGATTGATAAACAAAACAAATTTTAAAAACAAGCAACCATAACAACATTCAATAGTTAAAAAATAAATTTCCATCAAATTTATTTGAATGTAATACAGGTTTAAAATTAATCTTACATCTAGCACTGTTTTTAAAGGTCTAATCTATACTTGGAAAATCAGCATTCAGTTTGGTGGAGGGGGAATAAGTTTGAGCAAAGTGGGGAAAAGCAGGTTTTCTGATCTGATGCAACAGGTTAAAATAACCAAAAGGATCACAGTCAGACATGCAGAAACCAGTCAAAAAAAAAAAAGTACAATGATTGTATCCCTTCACTGTATGCCCAGCTACTATTCTGAAAATCAATTCAAAACTATGCCATATATTTTAACTGCAAAAAAGTTACCCCCCCCCCAGAAAAAAGGGATTTATTTTGTATTGCCTAGTCAATTTCCAGTCTTGACAGAAATAATTCTCCATTTGTTTAGTTATTACTATGATTCCGTGATGACAGCTACTATGATGGGGAGGAAAATAAACAAATGGTTATTTCTGCTTCTGAGTAAATTGTTATTGTGATATCTAAGAGACAAATTACATAATAATGCTCTTTCAACTTGCTTAGAATTACAGGGTGACTTCATGGTCAAATGGAGTCCTGCAGCCAACTGTCTATCTTTAGTCAAAATGTATGAAGCTATTAGGGCTTTGAACACTGAGGGGAAGACATTGTAGAAGTTATGCATTAATCTTCAGCATCAGTGCAATTAACATTTTTCTACTCAGTGAAGACTGTTTTGTTTAGTTGGGTGGACAGATCTTTTTAGAGGATGACACAGAATAGAAAGTGGTAGAAGCCAGGGAATTGGCAAAAATGAGGACGAGAAAGGAGAGTCTGCAATGATTGACAGACTAAAAGCAATTAAAACTGGTTTTCCTAATTTGAAGAGCATGGAATTTCTTAATTGCACAACACTGATTGGAATTTGACCTTAGCTGAAGAGCAGTTCTCAGAAAATCCTGTGACAAAGTTAACAGTAAATAATCAAAAGTACAAAGAAGGCATGTGCTGTGGGCACAGATTACAATTAGAAGTTGGCTTGTTGGTTACCTTGAGTTAACCATGTTTACCTTGGTTATACTAGGTCTCTATTCTAAAAGAAGAAGAAGGAGAAGGAGGAGGAAGAGGAGGAGGAGAAGGAGGAGGAGGTAGAGGAGGAGGAGGAGGAGGAAGAGGAAGAAGAGGAAGAGGAGGAGGAGAAGGAGGAGGAAGTAGAGGAGGAGGAGGAGGAAGAGGAAGAAGAGGAAGAGGAGGAGGAGGAGGAGGAGGAGAAAAGTTGCCTTTTGGGGACAGCCAGAAAATTAATAGATGATAATACCAGATAAACTCTATAACTGGCTTGTCATATGGCAGGCACTGTGCTAAGAGCTTGACATAGGCTATCTCATTTATTTCTGCCACAATTCTATGAGGTCAGTGCTATTGTTATATCCACTGTTTTTGGTAAGAGATTAGTCATATAGAGAATTTATGAAACATTTACAAGTTCATACTGGCTAATAATAGCAGAACTAGACTTTAAATTGAGGTCTGTTTGATTAAATCACCAGGCCAGGTTATTATTGGAATATCTTAGAAATACTCTAAAATCCCTGACTGATTTAACATGAATCTTTGGACCCTTAAACCCTCTCCTCCAATTTTCCATTCAATATATACAATAAAATCTCATGTGTCTAATATTCTATTACCCATTCTGCAGATGAAGGAGTTTTATAATTAGATCATAGAAAACTTCTCAGCACTAAATTTGTCAGCAGACAACAAACTAATGTCTTCGAAGTGATGAGGAAAATGATCTGGGAGAAGAACTGCATATTTAGCTAAACTATCATTCAAGAGTATGGATAAAACAAAGAATTCTTACAAGTAAAAATATGTACTAGTTACATACCTTAGCAGAAAGATTTACTGAAGGCTGTAAGGCAGTGATTGAACCTAGAAAGGAGTGGGAAATAAGAAACAATAGTAAGGAAAGAAATAAGTATTGAACACAAAATAATGATACATTGCTTAGTTTGGGGAGAGGGGAGGTTGGTGAGGAATGCTAAAAATCTAGTGGAAAAAATGTTTTTCAAATGAATAGCTAATTTTCCTAACATTTCTTATTAACTAAGTTATGTTCCTTAAAGAACTGAAATACTATCTTCATCATATATTAAATTCCGACATATACAATTTATTTTGAACTGTCTATGATCTGCCCAGTAAGTTATTTGCCTTTTGGCAAACCAGTACCATACTATTTTGATTACAGTAGCTCTATAATACATTTTAAAATCTGTTTGAGGAATTTCGTATCTTTTTTACTTTTTTCAGAAATTTGCTTGACCACTTTTATTATTCATGCTCTGAACCAGGGTCAGCATATTTTCTCTATAAAAAGCTAGATAGTAAATATTTTAGGCACAAGTACTTCATCTTATCATTGTAGCATGAAAGAAGTCATAACAATATGTAAATAAGTGGGTGGGGCTGCAAGAAACTTTATTTACAGAGAAGGAAGTAGTCTGGATTTGGCTGGTGGGCAGTAGTTTGCCAATCCCTGTTCTAAAGCATTTCTTTCTTCCAATTTATTTTAAGTACTAACCTGTCTTTGCCATATTCCTTGTGGCTTCTACTTTCAGGATTTGTTACTTTAGCGGTATAAGGGTCAGTTTTCCATGTGGTCTTGGATATCTCATCCCTCATATTATTTTGGAAGTCTGTGTGTAGGACTTACCTGGTTGGACAATTCCTCCCTGGGTTTAAGACTCCAAGATTTAAAAGAGTGTTTAATACAGAGTAGATGTTCAATGAACACTGTCACTAAGAAGGTAGAGAGAAGGAATCTGGAATCTTTTCTAACCCTCTTGTTTGATACTGTGGGAACATATTTCCTCAGTTTTCTAAAATAAGTTAATGACAAAATGGAGATACAAGGAAAAAGATAATTATAGTACAGATAAATAAGGACTGGGTTGGAATTAACACAAGAGCTCAATGGAAACTCATGTTTGACATGTAGAGGTCAAAGAGAAAGTCATGCTTAAGCAAAGATCTAAAGGATGAGTAGGAATTGGTCAGGAAAATAAGAACAAAAATGTTCCAGAAAGAAGGGAAGGCACACATAAAGGCTTAGAGGTGAGAGAGGGCATGGCTGATCATGAGAGTTCAGTAGGGCTGGAGTTTGAGGTGAGAGGTGGGAGGGAGAGGGAAGCACAGGGTACATAAAATAATAGACTCAAGGGAGGCAAAGGGTAGGGAGCAACCTGTAACTGAAGTCTAGGCTTAGGAGCAAACTCCTTTACTCCTTTAAAGAGAGATTTCCTAGGCTGACCACGCTAAGCTCTGGATAAAGTTTAAAAAAGTGGTTTTATTCTAAGCAATGAAAGGTTGTCTTGAGTAAATTGTGGTCAGTCCATAGCAGGCAAATGGGCTGAAGCATTGGTGTAAGGGGGAAGAGAAAGAACAGCCAGTTGGCCAGTTGAGAACATCTGCTCGCAACTATAATGGGAACAAAGGGAGGAGGAGCAAGCATACACACACCCAGGAGTTGCCTGCCAAACAGTCATCAGTGTGGGATTCTCTTGTTCCTGCTCATACTCTCCTGATCAACCACACGGCAGCAATACGATGTGCTCTCTGGGGCAAAGAAAGGTTTTAGCAATTGGGGACTGGAGCAGAACTGGAAGAATGGGAACATCTGCTCTGAAGACTCTTGAAAAGTAATCCTAATGGCTTGGGGAAAACATCTGGGCCACACACCCCAGACCACCACTGGTGTGGTAAATGGAGAAAGATTGGGGGAATTGATGAGGAAGGAAGCAGAGTGAATGCAGAGTCATCTGCAAGCTAAAGAGAAATGATGTGGCTAAAGGAAAGTGGTATGGCCCCTCCAGGGAGGTCAGTCACTTGAGGATGCTCTCATGCAAGGACCAAAGGCAGATGAAACTTTCACCAACTCAGCTCACTGAAAAGGCCCACTTGGTCCATGCCACTCGGAAAACTGTCCTCAACTCTTCAGTCTTCAGCATGCTAAAATAGCAAATGGTGGACAGCTGCCATGAGAAGGGAAGAATTAAGCTAAGAGCCCCCACTTACTCTTAAAAAGGTGTGTATGTGGACAGGGAAGAAAATAGCTAGAACGATTTTTTAGATGAATTTGACATGTTTCTCATGCATGAGTCTCCATCTCCAGTTAACCCATTAATCTGAAAAATTCAACTTGAATAACATGAAGTGGATTAGAACATCATAGGTTTTCTTCAATTCATCTACCAACAAGTATATTATTGAGTTTCTATCCTTTTTGTAGGACTGTGCAAGGCTCTGGAGCCAATGAAGAGAAATAACTTTTTGTAATTAGGCGTTGTATAGAGTTTTTCAACTTTCAAAATCTGGGAGTTGTAAAAAAAATGACATACAGAGAAGTAAAATTACTCTCAAAGATGACATGATTGGTAAGGAAGTAGATCCTAGATAGGTAAGGTTTATGACTTTAATCCTGATATTATTTTTGCCTATGTGCAAAGGGGAAGAAATAATAATAATAACAACAACCTTTCTTGTTGGAAAGGTAAGATGGTCAAACAGCAAATTGCTAAGTCTGGAACAAAGTGTTTCAAACCATGTGCCCATTCACCACTGGGAAAAGAGAGAGGCCAGTGGGGAGAATAGACAGGAGGAAAGGTTCTTCTTGGGGAAAGAAACCTGGATAATGAGTATAAGGCTGGTCTTTCTGCATCTGAATAACTCTAGTTCAAAGGCATCTTTGTGTCCCATTGTCTCAGTTCTGGAACTCCAAGGTAGAACAACAGGGCACCTTTACACATCGGGGGCCCGTTGCAGTTGTAGAAAGTAAGGGCTGCCCCCAAAAATTCCTGGGGCCAGCAGTGAAAGGCATAGACAAACTTTCTTGGTCTTGTATAATCACTGAGGCAAATGAGACACTACGTTAGGGTTTTTACATCTTCATAACAGTCTTCAAAGGTATTATCTCTCTCACTTTATGAAAGAGGAAACTGAGGCTCAGAGAGGCCACACATTTAGTGAGTAGAAAGGAAAAGCCAGAAATCTCCACGATTCTCATGTCACAGATGCTTTGTGTGATTGGGGTACATGACTGGATGGAGCTTTGCTGAAGTTCATTGCATATGGCTAATTATTCCAGAATAATATTACAGAAACGCAGACATCAGATCATGTTACCCAGGTTTCTCTACCCAAGAGTTTATATGTAACAAATCAGATTAAACTGAAACAATATAGGGCAACAGAAGCAAACAAGTCCAAAAGGGTAGCCTGGTATATAGCTGAAATATGGTTAGGTATTGTTCTATCCATAGCAGATAGTCGAGAATGCAAGAATCTGGAATCAGAATCATCACCTGAGAAGAGTGAGGGTAGGAGAACAGGTACTGGTATGGGAGATGTGAGGGAGTTCAGTTCCACATGCAGAACAGCACTTTGGAGGAATAGCAACAGACTATAGGTGGTGGGTCAATAAAGCAAAGTGCATCAGGGCGGTCTCAGGCTAGGCCCAGCATGTCCTGACCCATGCAAGGAACATATGGAAAGGGGATGTTGGGAACAATGAATACTTGAACTTGCTTGACAAAATGATGGGACTTCTGCCTAGGCATTCAAAGTAGACACATTTGGCCCTAACCGGTTTGGCTCAGTGGATAGAGCATCAGCCTGCAGACTCAAGGGTCCCAGGTTCGATTCCGGTCAAGGGCATGTACCTTGGTTGCGGGCACATCCCCAGTAGGGGGTGTGCAGGAGGCAGCTGATCAATGTTTCTCTCTCATCGATGTTTCTAACTCTCTATCCCTCTCCCTTCCTCTCTGTAAAAAATCAATAAAATATATTAAAATAAAAAAAATTAAATAAAAAAAAACAAAGTAGACACATTTGGAGCAGGAAGGAGAGAATTAGCAGAATACAAGAGTGAGCAGACAGGCAGGCAGAGGCAGCTGGCACCTGGAGAGCAGAGGCCACCCACCAGACACAATGATTCTACTTCTTGGGAGGCTATTGGCAACAATGCAAGCCCTGCGGTGTGGCTGGTTAGCAAGAGAGAGGCTCACACTCGAGAATAAGATAGGAATTCAGTTTCCAAGAGGAGAGTATAAGCCTACCTCTTCACTGGAATTTAATGCATTTCTAAAAGTCTGTTGGATAGCAGATGTTCAGATAGTGGAAGCCTACGGTCCCCTTATTTTAAATGAGACGGATAATAAAAATAATACATTTATGTCATTCTTTAAAGTCCAAACAATATTTCAAAATGTCACTAAGCAGCCATATTGCAGTCTACTAATAATTTCTGCACAAATAAGTCACAAGTACTTTAATAATTCTCTTTTTTCATGCATAGAAAAATGCATGCACAGTGATGAGGACAAAATTATGATAAATGTAAATTTTTATGACAGACCTCCCCCTTGAGAGCTACATACCTCTAATGCCAATTAGTTAATAAACTTCTGATGCCTGAATTAGTGTTGCTCAAACTTGAGAGATATAAAGCATCTTTGAAGGCATGGATTGGCTCATTTCTCTGTAAAGGGACAAATAGTGAAAATTTTAGGTGTTGTAAGCTGTACAATCTCTGTTTTTGTAGCCAGAAAGTAACCACAGACAATACATGCACAAACAGCTATGGCTGAGCTCCAATAAAACTGAATTTATAAAAGTGGGTAGAGAGTTGGATTTTATCTGGGCCCATAGTTTGCTGACTTCTCTTTTAAGGGAAAAATTATCTCTGATAGCCACTAATACATTTTAGGATCCTCAGAATCTATGGGCTTAGGTTTTAACAATTCTGTTTTGAGAAAACTATTATCCTATAAGCAAACTTTTGATTTGTCAATATTAAAATGATATTTTTCTTTACAACTGGTAAAATTGTTTTTCCCAAGATTATCCTTAAATAAAGGAAACAATGAAAAATTCTCTTGTAACCTAAGAATTCCCAGCATCCCACTGACCACAGTTGAAGAAGCGCTGTCCCCAGTGGTTCCATCCTCCTCCCTCCCTCTGGGGGAATGGGAGGGAGGAGGGTGGTGACACACAAGACTGGCTTTTGTCACCATTAGGATATATAAGGCTTGAGATCTGCACCGGAGAGCACAATATGCCAATGAGATGATCAGATAATTTTTAATTTATTCTTTATAGTTTTTTTTTACCTCCACCATCCCCACCCCCAATCAGAGTTGAGGACTTTTAATAATTGTCAGGTATCAGATGCAAGTTCCTTTTTTAAAAAAAAATGTTTTTATTTATTTCAGAGAGAGGAAAGCAGAGGGAGATAGAAACATCAATGATGAGAGAGAATCACCAAATGGCTGCCTCCTTCACGCCTCCTACTGGGGACTGAGCCTGCAACCCAGGCATGTGCCCTGACTGGAAATTGAACCATGACTTCCTGGTTCATAGGTCAATGCTCAAGCACTGAGCTACACCAATCAAGTGCAAATTCCCTTTCAAAGGAACTGGAACTTGCTCCCTGGCAGGACTAAGGGGTTACATTAAAATTTTACAGAAGTAGAACCCCAGCCTCATTCTTTATGATTGCCCCATAAAGCCTCTGATTATCCCACTTGTTTTTGCTGACCCATCCACTCACAAGGGAAATACTGATAATCCTATACCACCCACTTCTGCAAATACCTTTCAGGTTGTGGATATCAGACCCTGTCTGATTCCAGGCCTCTGATACCCTCCTCTCCCTGTCTGTTGCATTCTTCCATCTTCATATCTAACTCTTCCCTAGCTTAAAGAAATAAGCACTCAATAACTGGTTACTGTCATTATGAGAGTGACTCAAAAGCATTTACAACTCCAAATTCCTTGGTTGTTGAAATAAGACTTCCTCAATCATACTTCCGCCCCCTTGGACCTCAAATTTATTGTTCTTTTCACATCTCCCTTTTCCTTTCCCCACACATTTGTCTTAAGCATGGAAACATTAATGATCAGAGAGAATCATTGATTGGATTGGCTGCCTCCTTTAGCCTCCCCCCTCCTCCCTGGGGCTCGAGCCTGCAACCCGGGCATGTGCCCTTGACCAGAATAGAACCTGGTACTCTTCAGTCCACAGGCTGACACTCTATCCCAGGGGTCCTCAAACTTTTTAAACAGGGATCCAGTTCACTGTCCCTCAGACTGTTGGAGGGCTGGACTATAGTTTAAAAAAAAAAACTATGAACAAATTCCTATGCACACTGCACATATCTTATTTTGAAGTAAAAAAACAAAACAGGAACAAATACAATATTTGTATTTGCATGTGGCCCACGGGCCGTAGTTTGAGGACCCCTGCTCTATCCACTGAGCCAAAATGGCTAGGGCTGTCTTGAGGCATTATTAATATCATATCACTCTTTGATCAAGACAGAACTTTTCACCATTCTGTGCCCTTGGGTAGGCAGCTTCAGTCTAGAATGCCATTCCCAGCCCTATTGCCATTTTTTTCTTCTTGGCCAAACCCTACTCATTCTTCAAAACATAGCTCATGTATTGCTTCTTTTCTGAAGTTTTCCCTAGCTCCCTGACCCCAAAGTGGTTACCACTTACGGTGTTCCCAAAACACTATGTTCATATCCTTATCCTAGCACTTTCTACATTATATTGTAAGTATAAGTTCCAAGAAGACAGGGATGTGCCTTGTTCATCACTGTTTCTCAGTCCCTTGTGCCTAGTAATACCGAGTACTCAGTATAAATTGCTTAGTTGAATTAATGGATATCATGATCACTGATGTGAAAACTCCATTAAGGTCACACGAACCAGTGTTCAAATACTCATCTTGGAAATGATTCCTTGGACCATTGTTCAGAAGAATCATGTTATGTGGAACTCCAAGATCTTTCATTCACCCATCCTTCTTTTATCCCTTTGGGATTCTGACAAGACTAAGGGTACTCAGGGCATACAATCTCTTCCTCCAAGAGAAATGTTTTCTTGGCCTCTCATGAATTCCTGGGAGATAAATTCTCAAAAGCTATAAAATGCTCTGCTAACAGATATTGGATCAGTCATCAGCCAGTTACTCTGCTCAGTGTACTTACTTGTGGTAGCCATCACTCAAGCTGCCCTGCTTTCATACTTTCTTCCCCAGTCTTTAGTGTATGTTTGTGTGCATGTGTGTATGTGTAAGTGTTTTAATTGTCATTTGATAGCACTGTTAAATTTCTATTATTGAAGGTAAAAACACAAAGCATAAATCTATGTACCCTGAGTAGCTCAATCATTCCTGAAGAGTTTATTTTGAGTTCCCCCTCAAAAAGAAAAAAAAAAAAAAGACACAAAATAAATAAAGAAAAATTTCCCTGCCTACTTTAGTTTTAAAAGTGTTTCTAATTTTTGACTGGTCTAGCCTACCTCTTATCAAACTAAGCATTTATAAGGTGCTTAAGACTTCAGTACTCAAGGCATTCAGATTAAACTAGTATATTCATTCTCTTTCTTTCCAAAGAAGTTATCTACTTCTAGCTTGGAGATACTCACACACAACAATGGGCCTTTTACATACAGGCATAGACTCATATGTTACTTCTTATCTGTACTTCCAAAACTGATCCCAGAGAAGTGGCAAAACCAGATGAAGAGGACAAAGAGATGTTAATGACATCAGATAAACTTCTCACCTCCCATCAAAATCCGATTAGAGCTAATTACAAATCTCAGGGTTCCTTATCAATGAGAAAGTCTTTTGAATATTAGATCCATTTCATTCTTTAAAGACATATTTATTAGGTACCTCTTTTGTGCCAGGCATGCTGCAGGCATTGGAAATAAAAAATAATAATTGGGGTAGTCAAAATCCTTGAGGAATTTAATCCAGTTGGAAAAAAACAGCCAAGAAAAGAGGCAGTTACACACTCCGTGGCAAGTTCTATAGTGGAGGGGTGCTCTGAAGGCCACAGAAACATGAAAAGATGCACCTACACTGTAAATGCACCCAAGTAAGTAGGGAAAAGTGGGAGAGTGAGGAAAGAAATTCTAATTTGTAATACAATACAATTACCAAAAATGGAGTCAAGACAAGTATACTAGGGGAGAGGATACATTAGATCTTAATGACAGAAAGAAGTCACTGTTGGTAGCTTTGCCATCTCCCCAAGCCTTTGCTGAAATGTTACTTTTTATATGAGACCTTCTCTAATCATCATACTTCATTTTAAAATTCTGCCTCATGATCACCCCTGATATCTCCTTACCCTGACCAACACTTTTTTCTATATATATACATCAAATACTTTCCACTTCCTGCCATATTACATCACTTGCTTTTGGCTTTTCTGCCACACTCCAGCTAGAAAGAATATAAGGTCCACACAGAAAAGGTGTATTTTTATCCAATAATATAGTCCAAGTACCTAGAACAGTGTATGGCACAAGTAGGCATTCAATAATGAACCTTAGAGATATTGTTTTTATCTTTCCTTTTAGTTCTATTTGTTTTTGCTTCATGTATTTTAAAGCTCTGTTATTTGGTGTTTGTACATTTAGAATTGTTATGTCTTCTTGGCAAACTGACCCTTTTTTCATTATGTAAAGTCCCTCTTTATTCCCTAGTCATTTTCCTTCTTCTGAGTCTACTTCATCTGATATTAACATAGTCATTCAGCTCTCTTTTTAATTGGTGTTTGTATAGTGTATATTTTCTACCATTTTATTTTTAACCTATTATATTTAAAGTGCATTTCTTGTAGACAGCATATGGTTATGTGTTTTTATTAAATCCATCTCTATCCTGTAATTGATTTAGATTTAACACAATTATTTAAACTGTTGGATTTATGTTTCCCATTTTATTATTTCCTGTTAGTCCCTTCTAGTTTTTTGTTTTTATATGTTTCCCTTTTCTTGCCTTTTTAAAATCTGAATATTTTTATTATTTCTCTATCTCCTTCCTAAACATGTCTCTCTGTACTTTTTAATGGTTGTTCTGTAGATTATAATATTCATACATAGCCTTCCATGGTATGTTTAGAGTTAATATTTTTCAACTTCAAGTAAAACATATAAGCCTTACAACCAAATACATCTCTTTAGTCTCCTTTTTCATGTATAGTTGTCACATGTATTATGTCTAAATATATTAAAAATTTCATCAGAAAGTGTTATAAATTTTCCTTTCAACAGTCATACCACTTGTTAAAGAATTTTAAGATGTGAAAAAAAAATGTGTATTATTTTTACCCAGCTATTTGCCATTTCTGTTGCTCTTTCTTCATTCCTGAAGGTTCACGTTTCTGGTATAATTTTTCTTTCTGAAAAACTTACTTCAGCATTTATTTTAGAGTAGATCTTCTGGTGACTAATTCTCTCAATTTTCTTCGTCTGAGAAAGCTTTTATTGTATTTTCATTCCTAAAGGATATTTTTGCTGGATATCAAATTCTTGGTTGATAGTTTTCTTTCAGCACTCTAAAGATGTTTCATTCCCTTCTAATTTCTGTGGTTTCTCATGAAAATGTCACAGTTATTTAAATTCTTGTTCTAACATTAGTATTTTAAAGCACCTAAATTTTGAGGTGGTTTTTTTACACAGCAAGAGATAACGGAAAGGCCCTCAAACTCTTTATTTAGGTCATAATGAACTTCACTTTGTTCTATGAAAGTCATTAACTTTCTGTTTTCTTGGATTTTTCACATGTCATTACATCTTCGTGGGAACCATATCCTTACATACATAGAAACTCCATTGCACTCTCCCAAATAGACCATATTACCCACTCATTTCTCAAGTTAACTATTCCTTCCTCTAAAAAGAGCATCCTCAACCACCTGTGCTCCATAAGTCTAGATTAAGAGCTTCTTTTACAAGTTTCAGTTACAAACTGTGCTTTCCATATCACAGCTCTTAAAGTAAAATGAGATGTATTGAGCACTCACTACATACTAGGCCTTGCAGTAAATGTTTTGTGAGATTCTATGAAGTAATCCTGTTATTGCCCCTATTTTCCCAGCGAAGAAACTGAAAAACTGAATGGCAAATTTACCTGCCCATAATCACAGAATACAGTTAAATAGTGGTTGAACCAACATTTGACCCAGACTATCTGGTTTCAGAGACATGTCCTTAGCCACTATTTAAAGCTGATTTCAACCTACCCTACTGAATTATAGTATCCTTTATGCTCTTCTTTATAGTAACAATAATCTAAGCTTTGTTAAGGAAAGAACTATGTCTATCTTGCTCATTTTTTTTGTATTCTTAATGCTTAGCCTAATCCATGACACATACAGAGTGGGGCAAAAGTAAGTAGGTTTGCAGTTGTTCACATGGAAAATAATGCAATAATTAATAAATAGTAATGTAAGAATAAACTCTGTGTTCTGTGTACTCACAACTGTAGACGTACTTTTGCCCCACCCTGTAGATGGTAATCAATAAATATTGACCACATGGCATCAAAACACTATTTTATTTCTATGTTATGTGTGGGTATATGCTTTGAGATTCTAGAAGTCAGGGACCTTCAATTTTCATTTACCTATCTCTAAATAGTTTATGAGCACATGATTATTGAGTGAAGAGAAAATATGTAGTGTGCTGGAGGCTAATTCCAGCAGGTCATAAATGCAAGAAGTTCATCAAAAGGTTGGTGAACCTTGAGGCTTCAGCAGGGCTGAAGATACATATTATTGCCTGCTGCCAGACAGCTGAGGGCATTTCCCCAAACCTGAAAATCTACATGTTGTTACCTGCTGCTGGCCAAACAGCTGAACAGCCGAAGGCAGTTCCCCCAACCTGATACTTTACTATTTACCAAACTATACCTTTGATATGATATGTGTGTTTGCTTTGCTTTAGGGCAAAAATGTGTGAATAAAAACCCCTGGATCCGGAGATTCAGGGAGAACTTAGTTACTAAAGCTAAGCTCCATCTGGCTCCCCCATGTATTCCAAATTTATATTTCATGTCTAGTCTCTTTATTAATTTACTCGCAGCCCTTCTCCAGATTCCTAAACCCTTCTAGATGCAGGATAACACCCCGGCAGTAGTGCAGAGGGTTACTATGTCTTATGGATCAAAAAAAGGGTGCAGAGGCCCTACTTAGGAAAGCCAGGAACTTAACATCAGTGGAACATACATAAACATAAATACAGAAAATAAGGATAAGGGCCTTTGGAATAACTTCCCCATCAAAGGTTATAAAACTCAAGAGGGATTCAAGAAATTGGATTTAAAATAAGAATATGCAACTTTTGTTCTACCAAATTATCAACTTGAAATTAGTAATATACAATGGTTGCAAGAGTATAGTAAAATAATATTAGTATTATCATGCTTGTGGAGATTTAAATTGGTATATTTGTATCTGGAGTCATTAAAAATATTTATACAATGGAGACTCTAGTTTCTTTTATGGGAATCTATTCCTAAAGAAATAATGAGAAATATGGACAAAGGCTTAGGTGCCTATGCTAGTTACAATGGTTTTTAAAAAGTTAGAATCAACCAAAATTATACAGCTATTAAATTTTTTAGAAAGACTTGGAGACATGCTTACCATATATATGCATACAAAAACAGCTTGATTCTAAAATGTCAACAGTAATTAACTCTGGGTGATGGAATTATGAGTGATTTAAATTTTCATTTTTATACTTCCCTGTATTTTTCAGTTTTTCAACCATTGGCATGCATTTTCCTTTAATCAGATGAAAACAATAAATGTTACCCAAAAACTGCAAACTAAGCTTGCAGCTGACCACAAGGCCCATCATAAATAAACAAGTGGGAGCAAGCCATTTCAGGAAAACAGACATAATAACTCACAGGGTGGTGGGAAAACATACAAGCCAAGGCCCCTCTCCTTCAGCAAAGTAAAGATTATGTTGCTAAAGACACCCTGGGAAAGCAGTGGAAACATCAGGGAACACAAGGATCTAGGAGTTGTTGGAATGAGAACATATATGTTTACATCTGCCTTTAAATATGTCTTGGAGGAAACTTTAAAGCAAACAAATCTCAGCTCTCCAGTGGTCTAAGTGTACTTCCAATCCATGGCCAGAGCTAATTCAAGTTTTGGATCCTTGACTTGAAGGTTCTTAATGAGAAGGGAATTGGAGACCTACAACCTCAGTTCATAGCCCACACCTCTTCATGTGCCCTTTGCTTGACCAGCACTCTGCTGAGGGCCTGCTTGGATGCTAGTTTCAGGCTGTTGACCTCCCTCCCCAGTGTCCTGATTGTGTCTTGTCACCAGACATTTAGGAGATGATGCAAGATCTATCTCTAACTCACTATCCTTATCTCTGAATAGTCCTGAAGGATACCAACATATTTCCATACAACAAAGCCTAATGCATAAAGAAAAGTAAGAATTTAATTTCTTCTTGAGCTTGTAGTGCAATCAGGCTATGCTATGGATATACTTCTTCACAGCTATATTGTAAGGGAAATATCAACTATAATAGACACTTAGACATTAGACATTTGGAGACCTTTTTTATTTTCCCATGGTACCAAGCTGGATTATGGGCAATACTTTATCCAAGTTATAGGAGATGATAAATAAATATTCAATGATTGATTGACTTATTGATGGTTTTCTATTTTCCACAGATGGGATGGCAAATATACCCATTGCACTGGAATTGTCATTTCTCTCCCAACACCACTAGTGGACCTCAAAAATCATTCATAGCACTTTCTCTGAAATGCAGAAGGGAATTTAAAAGGCTCCCCAAATGGTGCTCCAAGCAGACACTACCAATGTATTGGCACACAGATGGAAGTCTATTTACCATCCATTTTACAGGATCATATGCAAACTTCTTAAGCCCCAACAATCTGACCAAAGCTTGTCTAACATTTTGTCCTGCTTCCCTATTTATCCCCAAAAAATCACCACACTTTCTTGTCTCAGTCATTTTCTGTACTTAGCAGTTTGCTTTTAATTCAGTTGTACCATTTATTTAATTCAACCTTGGCGCCTTAGTCTTATCCATGATAGCATCCATCTTTGAGAATCAGAATTCCATTCTTTAGCATCAAAAACATTCATGGATTTATAGAAGGCAGGGACTGTATTTGTTTTAACCACACCTGTACCTCCAGTACCAAACACAGTGCCTGTCCACATGGTGGGTGCTTGGTAAATACTTATTAATGAGCAAATTATATCTATTAACCAGAAAGTATATAGTAACCAAAAGCTACTATGAATTGATATTTTCTCATGAATTTGAATTTTAGAAATTAGATCAATACCCACATATCTTTTAAGAAAACTAACCATATTTGAAATGATAAATTGTCTCTTCAAGATAGTTTAATGTACCTTTGCTATTTAGAGAGTACTAACATCCAAAGATTTCGAAGACAATAAAACAGACTTAATACCAAACTTAGGCTAAACATAATTTCAAATTTCTCTGATGATTCAGAAGGCACTTCATGACTAAGCAATACTCAAGGGCCATCATCATGCATCAATAACTCTTCCCAGCAATAATTGTTAATAGAAGTTTCTGGTAGTTAAAGGCCAGATTAACAAGCTGTTCCTGTCTTTGGAGCCCATGTGTACACAGACTGCCAGTTCCAGACTGAATGAAGTATTTCTTGATTTTACTGCTTTTAGAATTTTCCCAGCAGAGTAATTCAAGCTCTAATTCCATTTGGGGGAATTTCAATTGGTCTCCAACATGCCCGTTTCTACATCTACCTCCAACTAATAAGATGTCAATGATTCATCATATTACAATTGGCATTGCATAGCTCTACCTTTTGTGACTATGTGTGGCCTTAAAAAAGTAACTTCATTTCTCTTTTATATGGTTCTCTTATTTTTTAATTTTAAATTCTTTGTTATTGCTATTATAACTATAATTATCATAATCATCCCCTTACCTTTTAATAGGGATAATAATAGTATCTACCTCATGGTATTTTTGTATGGGTTACACATATTTAAATACTTCTCAAATAATAGCTGTTCAACTAGAACATGACTATTATTATTATTGTGATGTTGTTTATTCTCTGCCCACCACTGAATAAAACTCAACCAAAAAGCATCCTCTCCTACCCACTCAGGGGCCCTATTTATCCAGTCAGTTTATTCAGCATTTATTTGAGTGCCCACTGTGCTCCAGTCTTTGAATCAGGCATCAGAAAAATAAAGATAAAAGAGACTTGTTTTATGCTCTGGAGAAACTCATAGTCTAATGAGGGAGATGGTTATGAAGCAAGGTCATATATGTACAAGGCTGGATTGATCAAACTCGGAGAGGACTTTTTTTGAAATGACACCTATGTCAGGTCTTCGCAGGAAGACAATGGACAAAGGGGGGCGGTTATGAGCAGTTACTGAGAAGAGGGCATTTCAGGTAGAACAAGCATGTCAAACTCCTTGCCGGCGGGCTGCACATGCGGCCCGCTGGCCACGAGTTTGAGATGCTTGAGGTAGAAGGAACACTTAAACAAAAACAGAGAGGCAAGAAAGAGCATTGTTTATTTGTGAAGAATGGGGACTTCTGGTGGTTTGGAATTGTTGGAATATAAAGTATAAGGCAAAGAGTGATAAGAGGTAAGATGGGAGTGGTAGACAGGGACTAGGTCACAGAGGAAATTTCAGAGCATGAGCCATTGAAGGCTTGAAAACAGACTTGAATCATGTAAGTCGCAAAGTTCTCTCCTTCGGGGTTCTCTCCTTCAGCCTGGTTCTCAGGAGCATAAGGTGGAACCATGGCAATCTATTCAAGGCAGGGGGCACAGGAAGCACTTTGCTCTTGAACTAAGAGTGCTAGCAGTTAGTCTTTGGGAGTGGATTGGGTTTGGGTTAAAACTCTTAAGAATGGAGAATTCCAGAAATGTTCATTAACCTCCTTCTTTCCCCAGTTAAGCCCAAAAGCTGGTCAGACAAAGTAAGCATCTGTAGGTAGATGTTTGGAGAAGTCCCTTGTTTCATGGGCCTGGTCTTAGTCTATCCATCTTAATTATACTTAAAGCCACCAGGACCTCCCCTGGGTTTAAGCCATGGTCAGTGGAAAACCAAGGGTCTGTGCTTACAGATGAGCAAGGGTATTATGCTCACGGGTGTGCACAGGCCTAGACCCATGGCTTGTAGCCTTGTATTCCAAGAAAATCAGCATCTCCACAGCTCAGCCAACTTTGGACATAAATGTCCCAAAATCAGCAAATAAATGCTGTACTGTGGCCAAGGCAACAGCAGCTGCTTCTGAGAATATAATGAGGTAAAGAAGGAACACAAAATACTTTGCTAAATTCTTTCTACAAGAAACTGGAATAACAATGAATTAAAACTCCAATGATGGATTGTTTATGATTAATAACCCTTAATAAAAGTTTTATACACCCTGTATTTATACAAAGTACTGTGGCTCACTGAGTTCTTAATCTACATGATTTCAGCCAATTTTTAAAAAAATACATTCACCTAAAATATTTGGATGATTGAGGGAAACATCATTTACTATTTGCATTATCTGAAATTCTCCACATCACCAGACTATATATACACAATTCTGAATTATATTTATCCAAGAAATACTGCTTTAAGTAAAAACCTTGACATTTGAGGTGAGGAGTGGACTTCCCAACATAGTCCAAGTTTTTTTTTTTCAACAGCTTCAGAAAAATCAATAGGAGAGGAAAAGGGGATATGAGATGCTTTTAACTTTACTGTCACTCTTGAGTATCTACAGATCCCCCATCTCCATGAAGCAGAAACATGTTCCCTCCAATGCAAAGAAAATTGAAAACTTGAATGATTACATTTAAATCCTATTTAACCTGGAAGAATATGAGCAATGTGCCTGCCAGGACATCAATAATGAATTTGGTCACTTGGGCCTAGAGTAAGAAAGTCATCCAAGATTGAACAAGAATGGAGTCTTTGAAGGTGGCCATGATGTAGCCCACCACAATGCATTAAGAATCTCAGAAGCATTTCTCCAGAACAAGCCAAGGCACAAATACATTTGAATTTTCAGCGAACAGATAATTCAACTGAGGAACATCAGGTCAAAGACTATAACAAGGAAAGCCAGGATATTAGCCATTCTTCTCCTCCTTCTCAGAGTCCTGGGTCACTCATCTACCCCAACATTTAGGAGAATATCAAGGCATCCAGAATATACACCATCTATGGATAGTTGTCCAGGTCCTGAGGAAGTATCCTGATGGTCCAAAATACTCACTCAGAAGTACACAACCCAGAGGGAAAAGGGGGATGGGGAAAAGTAGAAGAAGGCAAAGAAGGGATACATGGTGATGGAAGGAGACTCAACTTGGCATGGTAAACACACAATACAATATACAGGTGATGTAGTATAGAATTGTACACCTGAAACCCATATAATTTTATTAATCAATGTCTCCCCAAGGAAGTTAATAAAATATTTTTTAAATCTCACTCACAAGCAAAAATTTGGTAACTTGCTTACAATGTATGTTATAAAGTTTAGAAATATTCTTCTTAAACAAAGGAAACCGGTGGTGGTGGGGAGAAACACACAGACATACACGCCAGACAATACTGTTTTAAATTTTTTAAAGCTATGGTTAATGGATTTTACCACAGAACAACTCTACTTTTTTTTTTAATCATCTATAGTCTATAGAGACAGTCAGATTAGACCTTCAGATGTCTGACTAAATCTGTTTTCTTCATACCAAATCTCAGTACTAAATAATATTAAGTGATAATATATTTTCTCCTGTGGTTAAGTTTCTCCAACATACTGGAAGGGCCTAAAATGCAGAGACTGAGGTTTTATTATTTACTTTTCTTCTCTATAGCAAAGTACTTGTTTTATGGAACGGGTGCAATGAAAATTATGTGTGAGTTAATTGGTAAACATAAACACATGCTTGTCTTTGACATGACCCAATATGTTGTTCAGGATATGGCCCGACTAGACAAATTAATTTAAAAAGACAAAGGGTTTAACAATGGATTTTGCAACTAAGGACTTGGCATTTTGTGGGTAATAATATACCTCCAGTGAAGAAGTGACATGGCCTGGTCACTGTAGTTCCAAGCCCTAATATATTTCATGTCATACTCTTTTATCAATACAGAAAAATACCTAGAGCTCAAAGCCCAACTTCAAACAAGTAAGTACAGGGGCCCTTTCTGTTCTGAAAAGATGATTTATATGTTCTATTTGTCAGTTTTGGCACATTTTATTATGAGAATGCAAGTTCTGAAATCCCAGAAGATTTCTAAACTAATGGACAAATCAGAGCTGGCTTTGGTACATACAAGGGGATACATCCTGGGGAATTTTGCAAAACTTGACTATATGGAGCAAGCAGTTCTGGTGATTTCGAAGAGGCCAAGGGAAACAAACAAGGCTTTATTTGGGGTTATATAAAATAAGACCATATTAGAGACATAAATTACTAGGGGAAACATTTCAAATCCAAGGTAAACCATGGCTAAATGTTCTCTGTCTGGATGGCTTGCCCTCCAGGAGATCTGAATTTACCCAAGGTCAAATGGATACCAAGGTCAGAGGCAGAACCTGGAATAGAACTTAATTCCCAATAGGCAGGCTACAGCCTCAGGCCCAGTTTGAAGATTACACCCAAGGCTAAAACAAGCATTGTATCAGAAATCTGTAAGCCTTGAGTAAAATGAAACAAGTTCATTGACTCATAAAAATCCCATCTTTGAACAATTGACCTATAGATTTGGTGAGCTGGAGGGATAAGAATGAGATGATATCTTGTGTGTGCCATGTGTCTCTGATAAAAATTCCTAAGGGATAGGCAAGCCACCTGCAGGTTTGTGGAAAATCATAGTTTAAGATACTAGTTTAAGATATTCTTCAGGAGTCATAAGCCAAGCAGATCCTCATGCTGAAATGAAACATGACCCTGAACAAAATAAAATGAAAATGGATTTGTGAGTAACTGAGAGGGAACTGGACTTAATGCTGTGCCCACACATTGCCCAAAGCTGGAAATGACCAATGTTACTGAAAAATAAATAGAATTTTTTTTTAAAAAAGACCTTGGAAATTGCCTGCATCAAATGAGGCCTGCTACTCTTGACAGAGCCTATCTCAACTCTGGGCTACTCAGAAGAATCTGTCTTCTGAACAGCCACTTGCTGAAGAGAAAAAAGGGAGGTGAATTCCTGCCTTTACAAAGAGAGGGGGCTCCGATATAGTGGGAGTAGGAAGGACACACAGTCTAATTAAGTAGAAAAGAGGATAAGGGTGACCCTTTCCAGGCTGAAGACAATTGATCAAGTTACCCTTTAAATATGTATTATCTCTAAAAGGGGCTTTTAACAAACCATTCTAAGAAACTCTCATTCTATTGTCAAATAAGTTTGGGGAATTCTAAATGCTATGTTCTTCTCCTAATGGTCCATAATACACATCAGCCTATTAAAGGCACTGAAAAATCCTGTAGTATAGAGATCTTTAACAGCCTTTAAATTGGCAGAACTGGTATTCAGACCTGGTCTATCTTTGAAGCTTATGCTTTTACTCATCTATGCCATAATGCTCCATTTTAAATTAATATGTTTTCTTAATTTTGAAAAGCTTAAATAATACATACAAACAGAAAATAATGAAATAAACACATCTATGCACCCAGTGCCAGAAATTAACAAATGTTAACATTTTGTCATGTTTGTTTCTTATCTATATATATTTATAAAAGCCTAAGTGACAGTTCGACCATTTGACTGGTAGCTATGATGTGCATTGACCACCAGGGGCAGATGCTCAACGCACAGGCATGGAAACATGGAACAGACTGATGAATCTCAGAGGGAAGGGGGGAAGAGGGAGGGTAGGGAAAGTTTAACCAAAGATCTTATATGCATTCTAGAGGCCCGGTGCATGGATTCATGCACCGGTGGGGTCTCAGCCTGGTCTGCAAGGATCAGGCTGAAACCAGCAATCTGACATCCCCCGAGGGGTCCCGGATTGCAAAAGGGTGCAGGCTAGGTTGACGGACCCCACCAGTGCATGAATTCGTGCACCAGGCCTCTAGTTTGTACATAAAATAAAACATTATGGATAAAATTAAAGTCCCCTTTGTTCTTTTTTTTTTTGGCTGGGTACAGTGAACTTTATTGATGGTGCACAACAAAGTAGGGCTCCCTACACCCCTCCCCTTCTTTAGGGGGTCTGGGATGGAAACGGTGCTCAGGAGATTCTCAGTGTGTTGGGGGATCTATCTGGGGCAAGGACTCCCCAGCAGCCGAGGGCCTCTCTTCCTCTTGCTGGGGCTGGTGGTCCAGGGGACTCACTCCTAGGAGGCTATGTGGACCATAACGTCCACCACCCTGTTGCTGTAGCCAAATTCATTGTCATACCAGGAAATGAACTTGAAAAAGTGGTCATTGAGGGCAATGCCAGTCCCAGCATCAAAGGTGGAGGAGTGGGTATCACTGTTAAAGTTTCAGGAGACAACCTGGTCCTCAGTATAGCCCAGGATGCCCTTGAGGGGGCCCTCTGATGCCTGCTTCACTACCTTCTTGATATCATTGTATTTGGCAGCTTCATCCAGGCGACAGATCAGATCCACAACTGACACATTAGGGGTGGGTACATGGAAGGCCATGCCAGTGAGCTTCCCATTCAGCTCAGGGATGACCTTGCCCACAGCCTTGGCAGCACCAGTAGAAGCAGGGATGATGTTTTGGGCAGCCCCTTGGCCATTACGCCACAGCTTCCCTGAGAGGTCTTCTGGTTAGCGGTGATGGCATGGACTGTGTTCATGAGTCCTTCCACGATGCCAAAGTTGTCATGGATGACCTTGGCCAGGGGGGGCCAAGCAGTTGGTGGTGCAGTTGGCATTGCTGACAATCTTAAGGGAATTGTCATACTTGTCATGGTTCACACCCATCACAAACATGGGGGCATCTGCAGAAGGGGCAGAGATGATGACCCTCTTGGCTCTACACTTCAAGTGAGCCTCAGCCTTCTCCATGGTAGTGAAGACACCGGTGGACTCCACAACATACTCAGCACCAGCATCACTCCATTTGATGTTGGCGGGATTTCACTCCTGGAAGATGGAGATGGACTTTCCATTGATGACAAGCTTCCCATTCTCAGCCTTGACTGTGCCTTTGAACTTGCCATGAGTAGAGTCATACTGTAACGTGTAGACCATGTAGTTGAGGTCAATGAAGGGATCATTGATGGCGACAATATCCACTTTGCCAGAGTTTAAAAGCAGCCCTGGTGACCAGGCGCCCAATGCGGCCAAATCCGTTTACTCCAATCTTCACCATTGTGTCTCAGGGTTGTGGCTGCTGGCACAGCACAGGAGGAGAGGCTGTCTGATGAACAGGAGGAGCAGAGAGCCCCCTTTGTTCTTTTGGTCTATCTCTCTCCTTCCTTCCCTGAAGCAAGGACTATGCCGAAATTGGTATTTCACATTTTCCTATTTTACACATATGTCATGTATATATATATATTTCTGAGATAAATAGTATCTAGCATAAATATGTATAGTATCTGGCACCTATGTATGTAGATATGAAATATCTAAATAAATAGTATGTAGCATTTTATTTTTTTAAATGCTATGTAAATGCTATCATGCTACATGTATCATTCTAAAATTTCTTTTTTCACTCAATATCACATTTCTGAGAGCTAACATACTATCTTAATAGTATAACATTTCATCATATGAAGTGAACCATGTTTATTCATTCTCTTACAGATGAACATTAAGTTGCTTCCAAATGTTGCCATTACCACACAATGCTGCAATAAAAATTATTGTTCATATGTCATTATGCACCTGTAGAGAGATTCCCTGAGGTATATACCTAGAAGCAGAGCTGCTGGGTCATGGATTTTCAATCTTACAGGATAGTGCCAAATCACTATTGGATGACCTTCTTATCCTTACTCTGTTCACTCCACACACTCTCCCAAAGCGCAAGGCACCATGAGAAAAGTAACAGGATTTTGCAAAAAGAGTATCAGCAAACCAGTGATCTAGGCTCTAATGTGGCCTTAAGGCAGTCACCGAGAATTTCTGGGTCTTACTTTCCTCAACTGTAAAATAGAAATAATAATACTGTTCTGATCTTATCCCCTGGGCTTTAATGAACAAACAAAACTGTGATAGTGATTGAGTTTTCTAAACTAGAAAGTGCTGGATCATGTTCATTATTTTTGTTAATAAACACAGACATACATCAGTCACCTTCATTCATCAAATGTCCGAGTGTCTACTATATATCAGGCACCAGATGAGAACTCAGCTCATTCTCATATAGGTTCATAACTATATTTAATGTTTTTCAAATTAGCTTCAAAGCTAGACCTTCCTCTTAAGTGCCATGATGCTGGGCACTTTATTGGCAACTCCTGGTTGTTTGTTTCCGAAATTAATTTGTCAATGAGTTGTTTGAAATTCAAAACAAATTTTTCAATAGGACACTATGTTTAAGTGATCAGGGTCCAAATTGTGTTATAAATTGTCTGAGTGTAAGGAAGCCAACATATTATGAAGTTGTGACTAAATATAAGAGAAGTTGTGCAA
>NW_005370516.1:414520-439116 GCF_000412655.1 Myotis brandtii
TCCCTAACTGGGATGTAAAGTTTTAATAATCTCATCTCACAAATAGGGAGTTTGAGGTATATAAATGTTAATTAACTTGCTTGAGATCACACAACTAGAAAACAGTGGACAGTGGAGTCAGGATTTGAACCCAGGATGGATGCTATGTGCTCTTTGTACTACTTTACGTGTATATGCATGTTACCTCATGACTTATAAAACTGAGTCTATAGGAAAATGAATACCAAGAAATGGCAAGAAAAGGTGGTGATAGCTCAGAGAATGTATGTACCCAACTCAGTCTCCCAGTCACTCATGAGCAGTCAAGTATCTGTTCTCTTTCTAGCAATGGCCCCAGAAAACATTGGTAGAGTAGGAACTGTAAAGAGAAAACATGGTTTTCTGGGATTAGAGACAGAACTGTTTCCTAATTCTGTCACAACAGCATGACCTTTCTTGTAATGACTAACACCTGTATAGTTTTTCTATAGCTTACTTATTGAGGTATCCATAAAATGTAGAAACATGAAAGGAAATCTTGATGTATGATGCTTGGGACGTTAGAGACTGCTTCCCTATCCTTTCATTACTTTCCAAATGAAAGGCTCATAAATTGGAGTAAATGAATAACTATAAACTTGAAGTTATGGGAGAACGATTGAAATTAAGCATGAAACTAAATAAATCCCTTCAAGGACAAACTTTCCTTCTATCAAACTCAAGCAGGCTCTGCTGATTTCAGAATTATTTTATGTTATTTATTTTTTTTAATATATTTTTATTGATTTCGGAGAGGAAGAGAGAGAGAGAAAGGGAGAGAGAGAGAGAGAGAGAGAGAGAGAGAGAGACAGAGAGAGAGAGAGAGACAGAGAGAGAATGAGACCTGGCATGTGCCCTGATCGGGAATTGAACCCTGACTTCCTAGTTCATAGGTTGATGCTGAGCCACACCAGCTGGGCCAGAATTATTTTAAACAGTTAGAATTTTATTTGAAGCAGTTAGAACTGCTACCAATTAGAACAAGTAATAGGAAGAAAGTTCCCGTTCATATTAGCAACAAAACCTATAAACTACCTGTGAACAAACACAAAAACAATGAAAAGCATACACCAAATCTCACCAGAGATATGGCCTGGTTTTTATATCATTGTTCAGCTAGCTTTACAAAATATGTTGGGTGGTTTCCCACCTCTTTAAATATTGTTTGGAACAGTTTGTATAAGATGGGAATTATCTGTTCGTTGAAGGTTTGCTGGAACTCACCCATAAAGTTAGCTGGGTCTGATGCATTTTCTTAGGAAAAATCTTTGGTTTCTGTTTCCATTTTTTATGTTTATTGGCATATGTTGTTGAGATCATCTGATAATTTATATGTTCCTTAAAATATTCTGCTTCTTTAGGTTTCAAATTCCTTAGTACTAAGTTGTTCCATAAAATTTTATAAGTTAAAAATATTGTTAAGCATTTTTGTTTGTCTCTATTTTCATTTCCAGATTCTGTACATTTGTGCTTTTTTTACTCATTGATTTTTTTTCTAAGAGTATTTTTTATTTTACAGAACTTTTCAAAGAACCAACTTTTAGTTTTGTTAATCAACTCTAACTTTTGGTATTTGTGCATTTTTTAAAATTAGATTTTGCTTTCATTTCAATTTGTTGGTTTGTTCTTCAGATCTATCCAGTATATTATTTACCGCACCTAATGAATTTTTACTTTTCTTTGTGTATACACAAACACACACACACACACACACACACACACGCGCGTACACATACACAAATATATCCTCTCAAGTCTTCAATATTTTTGTTTATATTCACCTGTTACTGTCTTATATGTCCTGTTTTTATCTCATAATTTCTTCCATTATCATTTTAAAGATCTTACTGTTAAAGTCCTTTTCTGATTGGATTACTAATGCTACTTCCTGAGATAAGAGTATTTTTATTACTTAGGAGTGTTGGTCCCTGTTTAATACCTTAATTTTTCTTCATTCTTCCCTCATTTCATGATTTCAGTTTATATAATCTTGGATTTTAAATCCAAATTATGTATAATATAATAATGTTCAGGTTTAGAAAAAATTGAAATTTACATTAATTTTTATAACAATATTTACAGTTATTTGGCCTAATCTACTTTCACTGGCTTTAATTCATATGCCCCAAACATTTATATTGTTACTTTGTCAGGCTTGATATTTTGTTTGGGTTCATTTTTCAGTAGGTTAAAGAATGTCTTCAGATACAAATTTTAAGAAGGGTACATGGTTAGTCAATTTTTTCAGTATTTATATATGCATACAGTCTATTTTATCAGTATGTTTACATATACATACATATCTCTCTTGGTTATAATTGCATTTAATACATGATTGTATTTGTAGAACACATTAATTCAATAACATTATAGTACTTTCCCATGTGAAAGAGTAAGATAGCATGATTGGATACAAAATTCTTAGTTAATAGTTGTTGTTTTTCTCCCTCAAAATTCTGTAGACATAATTTATTGCTATAAAAAAGATGAGTCTACATTTTCCCCATTATTGCTTATTCTACCTGGATTTTCAATGGATTTTTATTTATCCTCCTGGTTAAAAAAAATCTTACCTGGATAAACATAAGTTTAATTATACTTTTGCTGATTTTTCTCCTGGAATGGAGTGTTCCTTAAATCTTTAAACGTGCCTCAATTCACTTCGGTTAAGATTGTTTTGTCTTATATCTTTAAATTTTGATTCTACCTGTGCTCTTTTTCTTTTTTTCCAGAAGAATAATTTATTTATTTATTGGTTCTCTGTATTTAGCTTCCACATCTGTCATCTTCTCTTCAATTTTTAAATTTCTTTGAACTTTTTTTCTGCACTCCAGGAGAACAGCTCAGATTTATCTTATATCACTTACTGGATTTTGTACAGCATCAATTATACTGTCTACTGTCTCCAGTGTGAATTTTAAGGTTGTTATTGAATTAAAGTTTCAACAACATCTGTATCTCATTATTTCTTTTTTATCTCCTTCAGTTCTTTTATTTTTTTAAATCATATCCTGTCATATTTCACTGTATTCTCCTAATTTCATATTTGTACATTTTAATTGCTGCCTGATCTTCCAGAAGGATTTTCTGTTGTATCTCTCTACATATAGTTTCAAGCACAGCAATGAGAATGGACAACCAGGGCAGTGATATTCAAAGTGTGGTCCATAAATAGGTACAAACTGCAATTATTTGTCACTGCTCAGCAATAAGATAAGTATGCTTATCTCTAAACTGTTATCAGTCCACAAAGAGATAAGACCTTGTTCTCTGATATTTTGTCCTCATAGTATTTATTTAAAACTCAATTTCTGCCATCCACAGTTATTAGAATTCTTTATTTCAGCATTTTTCTCCTCTAACACACATACACATAAACACATGCACACACATGCACAAAGATACTTATATTTAGACAGGACCTGTGTGTTGCAGAGGGGGAGGGTTGTGAACCTATCAGGGTTACACAGGAGATGTGGGACAGAGGAAGAAGATGAAGTTTGGAGGTTGCTGACACTAAATCAATGTCAGTGCTGATTCTAATTTTTCTTGTCATCTTCATAGCAGGACTTGATGACTGACAGCATATTAAGGAGAAGGGAATATTTCAGGATGTTTCCCAAGTTCCTAGTTTCAATGACTGAGAAGATGGAGAAGGTAGTATTTATTAAAGAAGGGGCATGTTTGGCTGGAAAGGAAATGATTTAGGTTACCTATCATAACTTATCCCTGTAGCAATTTCCAGTAGGCAGATTTCTACATCCTCAGCATATGGGTAATAACAGAAACCATGGCTATGAGTGAAACCACCTTGAGTAGAGTGAGTGAGAGAGAAGAAGGCCCAGGGGTAACCCCAAGGAAACCATTAAAGGGTCAAGTAGGGAAGGAGCAACAAGGAAAATGGACAAAGCCATAGCTAGAGAGGTACGAAAACTATCAGAAGAGTAGAGTCATGGGAGTGAAAGGAAGAAAATGCTTCAAGAAAAAGGGGACAAATGCCATTCAGAGGTTAAGCCAAATAAGTATTACAAATCAACTCTCCTGATTCTGGAAGTAGGTTGACTACCAGTCGAAATTTTCAATGTTATTGTGAGTTGTTTTTTAATCCTTTAATGTATATGTATTTTGGGGGCTATCAAGAAATTCTGCAGTAGAAGCTGTTCTCCAGCTGACTTTCAAAACAGAAGTCTACACTAGGACTGGGTTTTTTTTGTTTTGTTTTGTTTTTAGCATTCTTGCAATTTTTCTTTTTCGGTCAAGGACTATTTGGTTGCAAATAATAGTATCCCATTCAATTTAGGGTAAACCAAGAGTGGAATGTTTTTAAAATAATACAAGTGTAATTCATAGAACCCAAAGTCAGGAAGTCTAGTGAGGCCTCATGGGTGACTGGAATGAGGAACTGGAACATTGTCAGGACCAAGATAGCTATTTGCTCTCTGTGTCTATCTCTTTCCAGACTCTATAGTCTCTCATCTCTGTTTTTCTTTGTTCATCTTCTTAATGCATCCTTCTCTGCAGTATAGATCTCTATTTCTCCATATACTTCAAAGAAAATGTCCCCCATGCTGATCTGCAGATGCTTTCTCTTTCAGCTGGATCTGAGCCTGCAGAGCATTTCTGGGTCACTATTCCAATTTTCAAGGAGAAAGAAATTGGCCAAGTTCAGATCATATGTCTACCCTGGTTTGGTCCACTGTGAGCAGGGCAAATCTGAGAATGGGGAGCAGGAGAGCTGACTCTAGGAAAGAAGTATAGACAGGTAACTAAACTGGCTGCTGCGTCTTCCTTATCTCACCTAGTTCCCTTTTCAGCTCATCTTATTGTTTACACATTTCATCTTGTATAAAGAATGTTCTTTTCTCAAGATTCTCCATGATTATCTTTTAAAAGTCCATTTCTATTTCATCTTATTAAAAAATCTCTGGTTCCCATTAAAAAATCATTTTTGAAGATAATGATCTTCATCTTCCAATCTTCAGAAATGTCTTCTTTTTCTGTCATAAATTTTCATAGGCCTAGAGGATTCCTTTATTACAAAGTATATTTTTATACTCCTTGAAGGTTTCTCTTTTCTTCTCCTAGGAAGAGGAGAGATGTAATAATTGATGATTGTTAATAATAGAATACGTGGCTTGCACTTGTCCCCACTCACAAGGTTTGGAAGAGTCAAAATACTATGGAGAGGAATTGGAAGGGGGCACAAATTGGGGTGAAGAAGTTCTTGCCCAAACACCATCATCTGCTGGACCTTTTTAGTTGTTGCTCTAATGGACAGATAAATGAATTTCTCCACCCTGGTGCTTTTCCCCCTTACTCTCTAATCAAGGGCAGAAAAATCTATAGGCCCCAATAGGCACCCTATTCCACATTTCAGAAGATCAGATCAGAATCCTTAAGATTTTTTTTATCATTAATCTGTCAGAGTTTCACAGAGTATATAGTAGATATTCAATAAAGGTTTAAATTTGCCTCTTTCTAAAATGCAAATTTGATCATATCATTTACCTGACAACTTATATTCCTTTAATGTGCCCCAGATGCAGTGAGAATTCAAGTTTCTTAGCTTGGAATTCCAAGTCCTTAATAAATTGGCCCCCACTTCTCCCACTCTTAGGGGAGAAACTCTAACTATATCCTTTTAGGCATCCTAATAGATCATGTTAATCTACCTGCAACTCCAGTATAGACAATGCACTTGCTTTCTATTACCTAGTCATTCTCTCTGCCTCAAATCTTCCTCCCTTCCTTCTTCTGTCGGCCTGGTAAACCCTCATTGAGCCTGCCAGCCTCAGGCTCATCATAACCTCCAACATTTGGGGAAACTGTCAGAGTTAGACCCCCACTGTCACTTATCCTACAACACCTTCATGAGTGTCTCTATGCAACTTGTTGGAGTCACTTTGTTAGTATTTACTTGTCTGCTTCTTAAGTAGACTGGGAGCTCTTGGAGACAGAGTCCACATATTTTTCATCTCTGTATATCTGGCTTCTTGGAACCAGGTAAGAATTCCACAAATATTTGATGAACAAATCAATTAGTGTCTAGATATTAAGCTTGAAGTATACAAACAAAATTGGCAAAGTAAGTCAAAGTCATTCGTTAAATGATTAATTGACTAGCCAACTGTTCAGTGTTACATGATCAATTAATTTTTAAGATGCTTGAGTAGTTATAGAGTCTATTAATCCTAATTCAAAAGAACACATCTGGAGCCATGAAACCCAGCCAGCTGTTAATTATGTGGTCAGGACAGGGAGTTAAATAAAATATGTACTGTCAAAGCTCTTCAGCCTTCCCTTTGTCACTGGAATCAAGAGAAAAATGGATATTTCTAGTAGCTTGAGGGCGAAATATTAATAAACACTCTCTTCATTTGTATAACATTTTGAAGCTTACAAATTGTTCTCACATCCAAGATAATATTTAAAACAATCCTATGAGTTAGAGCATCACATGCCTACCTTTAAGGCTCAAGAGGTAAAATAATATACACAAAGATACCTACTGTAAATCTGCCAAAAGGCAATGAAAACAGTACACAGATTCAAATATTAAATGCTTATGTTTAATTCAGTGCTCATTTCATTTCATCAGTTAGTGGAGAAACCCAAGCAACAGATACATTCAACATCCTGGTTCCCAGACAACAACAATATCAGTAACAATTTATTTGGTTTACAATATATATGCTATTCAAAAGGTTTCACATCCTTTCATTTGCTTTATACAACAGCCCTGCATGTAGATTGGACAAATACCCTTCTGCCTGTTTAGGTGGTATCAAGTCTGAGCTCCCCTGGGACTAGGTGACTTTCCCCAGGTGTCTTCAAAGTGAGTCAGTGGCAGACCTAATTCTTTATTCTTTGCTCTATCTACTCCCCTTGTTAACCAATACATAGATATAATCGAAAGACTCCACAGCTATTAGAGAGTTAATCCACTCTTGAGAAATCAAGAAAGATAACTAGAAATAATTAGTTCATGTCTAGACAGCTCTAGACTTGTCTCAAGAGCAGTAAAGCCCTATGATGCTGTCCCTTTTGTACTAATTGCTCAGGGGAGTGTCCAAAAACAGATCTGTCTTATCCCTGGTCATGCTTTATTCACAGTAGCTTCACGTCCAGTATGAGGTGCATTTCTCCAAGAATGTGAAGTCCTGTGCCATTCATCTGTGATAAATCTAAATGGCTTGTGTTTTAGGAGATATATTTAGAGCTAAATGAATTTATAACTTTTCTCAATTAAACTTTGAGCCTGGAATTTGGTTATTTCTTTCCTTCCTCCTGAGCACATGTACTCCCCCCAGTTTCCATGCTTGCTTCAGTGCTTGCATATACAGAACACAACAAATATATATATGACTTAGCATTACCATCCCTTGTGTACACAGACTTTATTTGGACATACATGTGTGCGCATGCGCACGCGCGCGCGCGCGCACACACACACACACACACACACATGCATCTTTTGATTTTTTACTCCCCTTCCCCAACAGAAGGACACATATGGACACATAAAACATACTTGTAATGTTCTGGATAGCATCTCTCCTTCTGTTCATACTCTACCCCACACCTCTTTAATTAAATATGCACATATAATTGTTCCAAGTTTCACAATGATTAAGAGTTATATCAACTTTCAGGTCCTGAATGTGCCTGGTAAATTCTTTGAACTTACCCTAGGGACTGATATTGCTGGGGGGATTTCTAGACCCTAAAGTAGGGGAATAGAGCAGCACCATAGCAATGAGAAAGATGGAAACTTCCCTGATAACAAAGTCAGAAGTCACAAAATATCCTAGTCAAGATCACAAAAGCCTTCCCACAAAAGCCTTCCTGACTCAGATGTCACAATATTTCAGAGAAATTCCCTGATGAGCTGAGCTTGGACATGCTTAGGGTTCTCTTTTACCCCAGAAAAAGACCACATGGAATAGAGGAGAGACCACTGAACTGGAGACGGAGACCTAAGTTTGCAGCCTAGATCTGCCTCTTAATCTCTTTCAGCATCAGTTTCCTCATGTGTAAAAAGGAGACGGAGACCTAAGTTTGCAGCCTAGATCTGCCTCTTAATCTCTTTCAGCATCAGTTTCCTCATGTGTAAAAAGGAGACAATATTCACCACTTAGTGTTTTAGAATGAAATATGAAACATATATAATGTACCCATCAGAGTCTCTGACACATAGTAGGCTCTCAATTAATGATAGAACACATAATGTCATATTATACTCAACAGAACATGAGATGTTATACAAAGTCAACTTGTCTATGGGATATTTATGGTGTGGTCTATAAAGAAATGGCATTTCAGCTGAATTCCTCGTTGAAACATTTAAAAAATTAAGAGGAAAAATCAAAATTTGGATTTTTGATACAAATTAGTCAAGGATTTAGGAATCCTTTGCATGAGGCTTTGATTTCCAAACAGAAGAAAAGAGTTTTGCTTTGCTGGGAGAAGTTTAACATAACCATTTAAATTTTGGGGGCAGGGAGAAAAAGCCCAGATTTCCCAGAAAAGTTAACAAATGGGTACCAGGAATTTGATGTGACCTCTCTTCTAAAAAGATAGTAACCTGAAGCCAGGTAAGGGGGGAAAGAACATTCAAAAGGCAAGCTTGAGAGTGGGAACAGATTGCCAATGTGACTATAACATCAGAATGCATGTCCTCAATAGTTTCTATGCTGTTTTTAGGAAAATAAGAAAAGGATGTCTCAAAGGTCAATTGATAACTTGAATGACATGCACATCAGATCACCAGGCAATGAGGTCTCTGTGAGTGAGAAATAGACTGGACTTGGAGTCAGATGCTTAGGAAATGTTTGTAAGCCTTAGTTTCCCCATCTATAAAACGGGCTTCACTGTAACCGGTTTGGCTCAGTGGATAGAGCTTCGGTCTGTGGACTGAAAGGTCCCAGGTTCGATTCTGGTCAAGGGCATGTACCTTAGTTGTGGGCACATCCCCAACCCCAATAGGTGTGCAGGAGGCGGTTGATTGATGTTTCTCTCTCATTGATGTTTCTGGCTCTCTCTCTCCCTTCCTCTCTGTAAAAAATCAATAAAATATATATTTTTAAAAAATGGGCTTCATATTAGTACTCATCTAGTATCTTATTATAAGGATTAAATGAGATATTGCTTATATGGTGCTTAGAACAAGGCTTAAAACCCCTAGTAACGCTAGCTGCTATTATTTATTACCCACTTCATAGGTTTATTGTAAAGGTAAAATAAATACACTATAAAATATTTTTAGTTTTACAAAGCATATTTAATACCAACTAGATGTATTTTGAGTGGGGGAGGGGCTTCTAACTCAAATGTTCACTTTTATCCAAAGCAGACCTCTATAACATTTTTCATTTCAATTTATTTTTTGCATAAGAAATTAGAATGTTGAGCATACTCCTCCTCTACTCTTCACTCCCCTCCCTTCATAATCACTGGGCTCTATTGTGCTTCATTAAGGAGAAACATGCCCACCCCGCCTCCACAAAATGTCAAAATGAAACATGATTTTAACCAGAAACTGCTTACCAGAGATATTTACAAAATATTTGTGCTCATCTGTCAGGCTTCTTGGCCAAATATGGCTATCCAACAAAGCTCTAATAAAACATGAAATAAACCTTTTCATAAAACGTTAAATAAAGCTATAAAAGTTCAATAGCTCATAATAGGCAACCATATAAAACCATGCAGCCCAGCTCTCCATCATTAACTTTCATTAGGGCTTGGAGGAAAACCTTGGCCATTCTTCTAAACTGCCCAACTTACAGTGTGGAATTGAATCAAGGGTATTATTCTCAGGATTCTCTCCATCTTGAAGCAAAAGGATTTCACAAATATTTCAATGAACTTGAATCTAAGATGATCCGATATATAATGAATTTGCAAAGAGACATTAAATCTCTTGGAATCCCTACATTAGGTTCGAGAGAAAATGGAATTGTTTTGCTTATTTCTCTAGGTGTGATGTTAATCGAGAAACGGATATTGTGTTTGGCTGCCCACTGTCCAGTTCTCATTCCCAACAGTGTCCTGTCTCCTTTCATGGGGATTCCACTACATGGATTGTTGGAGTCTTGAGGTGTCCCTAAAACCAGGCTTCACCTTTCCCCAGATAAGGATGGATCATGTGACCAAGCTATGCTCATCAGATCTTGCCTCCCAGGACTATTGTGAGTCTTATCAGAGTGATAGCAACAGGAGGGGACAGGAAGTAATTAGTGGTGCCCACTGGTCGTCTCATCCACAGTGGCATCCTGATGGGCCCGTTCAGTAGTTCCCAACCCAAAGACGTGCTCATATTCCTCTACTCATTAGACTAACTCTTTAGCCCTCTCTTTGATTTTGTAAGTGCCTTATATCATCCTAATAAATTCCTTTTTTGCTCAAGTGTTTTAGAGTTGTTCACTATTGTTTACACCAAAGGATCCTCGTTGCTAAGATTACCAAGTTATAATTGTCATTGATTCCTATTTATTTTCAAGAAAAGCAACACACACGGTGCAGGAAAATACCACCAAAAGAAAGAATGACAGAATTATAATTTGTCCACCTCACCATTCTCCCCATCAAAAAATCAAATCAAATCTAAGATCTATCTACACTAATAAAAGAGAAACATGGTAATTGGCGTACGACCGCTACCCTTTTCATTGGCTAATCAGTGAGTATATGCAAATTAACTGTCAGCCAAGATGGCGGCCGGCAGCCAGGCACTGAAGCGAGCAGGGAGGCTTGCTTGCTGCAGACTCCAACGTTCCCCGCCTAACTTGCCAGCCTCTCAGTTGCAACTCTAAGCAACTATATACTATGTTGCAAATAAGAAGCTAAACAAAACCCCAGAAAAGGGCTTCCATTCAGCCGGGCTCGGACCGCAACATTGTATCTATGTTTTCAGCAGCAAGGCCCCAGAGCTAAAGCTGGCCAAAAAAAAAAAAAAAAAGAAAAAAAGGAGCGGTTGGGAGCTTCAGTCAGCTAAGATTACCAAGTTATAATTGTCATTGATTCCTATTTATTTTCAAGAAAAGCAACACACACGGTGCAGGAAAATACCACCAAAAGAAAGAATGACAGAATTATAATTTGTCCACCTCACCATTCTCCCCATCAAAAAATCAAATCAAATCTAAGATCTATCTATTATAAATTCCATCCAAAAGAAATGAAATCAGATGGCAGTCAAAATTACAGAAAATATTCAACAAAAGGTAAAGCATAAAACTCACATCAAAAATTTTAGCTGAGAAGGTGTAGACAAGAAGTTTCTGTTCCACACAAATGATTTTAAATCCCCTAGTAGCTGAGAACTTCATATAAATATTTGCCCAATGGCCTGAAAGGCACTGAGAAGAAATGGAATCCCAGTGAGTTGTAACCTTATAGATTACAGTTGGTGGCTCCAAACTGTTTGAGGTTAAGAGGATTTATGATTTATAAAAGACTAGTATTGTTAGCCCTTGCATAAAACAGTTACATCTCACGGGCTCATTTTTACCCAGAGCAGCCCCCTGGAGCCAAAATGATATACACAATGGAATGCCAGCTTCTATACTTTGTTCAAATCCCTTCGCCTTTCAGGCCAAGTTATCTTAAGTGAAAAAAAAAATCAGAAATTTGGGAAGTAAATTGGTATTTAATACAACTCCATCGGATTCTTTTCTTTCCCCTGAAATCTTATTCACTGAAGAAATCTTAATTAAGAAGGCAAGGAATTGGTCTAAATGCATATGTGATGTAATAAATATCTGACAGGCCGTTTGCACACCGACCTCACCAATGAGCTAGGATGGAGCACAAGCCTGTAACTGGGCTCAAGGGCAGCTTGAAGCCATCACTGCTGAATAACACTAACAGCTGCTGTCTTTTTAAAACTCTCCGAGGTTCATATTGTAGGTTTCCTTCCAGTTTCCAGTGGGATGGGAGACACCGCCAGTATAAATCTTGTTGTCACAAAAGAACAAGTTATAGTATATATTCAACCACACACACACAAAAACTTTCAAATAACATTAACTTAAACCCACAAAACCAAGGAGAGTCAGAAGCAAAGCTGAAACCCTGTCCTTAAGTCACCCCCATTGTGTTTAGATCTTGCAGAATACTAAACTCATCACAAGTATCGCCAGGGCTGTGTCTTCAGAATATTGAGACAATAAGTCAAATTGGTTTATAAAAAGAAAGAAAAAAAATCTCGTAGTTTAAGTCAGGTTGACAAAGAAAATACAAACCAGCCTCCTTTTGTGAATTTTCATCTCCATTGTCTTCAGAATATTGAGACATAAGTCAAATTGGTTTATAAAAAGAAAGAAAAAAATCTCGTAGTTTAAGTCAGGTTGACAAAGAGAATACAAACCAGCCTCCTTTTGTGAATTTTCATCTCCATGTGTGAACCTATACACCCATTTCAACACCCAGAAAGTATCAAATGCTGAAAGGGAAGTGAAGCTTGGTGCAACTTGGAGATTTCTTCCCAAGCATTCTGGGTCTAAGCAAAGGTTTTTATCAAACAAGTCTGGTTGTTATTTGGCTTAACAATGTACATACTCTCTTGGTTGATTCATCAGTAAATTTTTGAATTATTGTATTTTTCCATGGTCACTTGATCTAAATCATTAGGATGCCCAGCTATCCTTGGGAATCCAAAGAACTACAAGCACTATCAAATATGAGACAGAAATGCTCTTTGTAAGGCAGTAAAGCTTAGTGGTAAGGGCCTGAGATTATAGTCAGACAGAACTGGGTTTCAAACCCAACCCAGCAGTCACTTACCAACTGTGTGACCTGAGCAGGGAACTCACCTCTTTGAGTGATGGATATTTTACCTATAAACACCTACCTTACAGGGTTGCCATAGAGGATTAATTGAGATGTTTGTGAAGGCCTTTGCCTGGAGCATGGTAAAACTTCCATAAATGGTATCTACATCTGCAAGCATCGAAACGTTTCCAAAGAGGCAAAACAAGGGCCCTTTAAGATCAAGATTGGAGGATGCTAAAGCTTTCTAGAGGCAAAAAGAATTTGCTTTCATCACATGGGAAGTAAATTTCACAGAGGGAAAGGCTGTGAAACTGAATCATTCATTCCACAAATATGTCAATTATGTGCCAGGCATTGGGGAATTTGAAGATGTACAAGATAGAAATGGTCCCTGCCCTCCAGAAAATAACAGTCTAGAAGGCATGCAGACACAGAAATGGGCAATTACAGCAAGGGGTCTGGTCAGGGTCCCATCTCTTCCACACAGGGCCCTGGAGCCCCCTAACCTCACCAGAAACCACACCAGGGTCCCTCCCTGTGCTGACACCCCACTCTCTGCCAATCCAGGAACAGGACTTGAAATCTGTAAACCAGGCCTTTCTAAGCTATAAGAACTTCATAGAATGAGCAAACCATTTCCAGCCAGTGACTGAGACTTAGAACTTGAACTGTCCCTAGGCTACTGCTATGAACCGAATGTCACGGGCTGTACTGTGTCTCCTCAAAATTCAAATGTTGAAGTCCTAACTTCAGAATCTGCCTGTATTTGAAGGTAGAAGCTTCTATAGGGATGAGTACATTAAAATAAGGCCATTCTTGTGGGCCCCTAATCCAATCTGGCTGGTATTCTTATAAAAAGAGGAGATGGGAACATACAAACAACAGGGATGCACATGCATAAAAGGCCCTGTGAGGACACAGAGAGAAGGCAGCCACCTCCAAGCCAAGGAGAGAGGCCTCCAAAGACACCAAACCTGCCAACACCTTGATCTTGGACTTCCAGCCTCCAGAACTGTGAGAAATAAATTTCTGATGGGTAAGCCCCCAGTCTGTGCTATTTTGTTATGGCAGTCTGAGTGGATCAGTATAGCTTCTTTCCTTAGTGAAACAGGGAAGGCAGCAGAGAAATGGAACCTCTGTGCCCATGAGGAGACAGCAGAGTATTGGGTGAATGAAAGAGGGAGTTGATGCTGATTTCAAAGGCACATGATGCCCGGTGAAGTGGGCCATCTCTCTGAAAAAAGTTTTCTTGATAAAGGTATTGCCCAACACTATTTTTACCCACCCAAGCACCTACTCACACATAACTACTGACAATTGGTTGGAATATTTCCCTAGTCAAGTGATCCCAGCAGGAACTTCACAGAATAATGCCAGGCATGTAAGAATAAGGGCTTATATTGAGCACATATTACATGGCAATCACTGACCTAAGCATGTTACCTCTATTAACAAATGCAATCATTGTACAAACTATGTCTTAGTTTCCCAGGGCTGCCATAACAAGTTACTAAAAAGTGGGTGGCATAATGCAACAGAAATGTATTGTCACAGTTCTGAAGTCCACAGGCTAAAGGCTAGAAGTCCAAGATCAAGGTGTCAACAGAGCCATATTCTTTCTGAAATTGTAGGGGAGAATCCTTCCTTGCCTCGTCCAGCCTCTGGTGGTTGCTAACAATCCTTGGTGTACTTGACTTATAATTGCATCACTCCTATTTCTGCTTCCATTGCCACATGATGACCCCTCACACCCCACCCTCATGTTTCTGTTTTCTTATAAGGACACCAATCATTGGGTTAAGGTCCACCTTAGTCCAGTATGACCTAATTTTAATTTAACCAATACCATCTGCAAAGACATGATTTCCAAATACGGGTACATTCTCAGGTTCCAAGTAGACATGAATTTTGGGGGACATTATTCAGGCCAGTGGATAGATACTGCTATTATGTTAGTTTTAGAGAGGGAAAAACCTGGACACAGAGGTGAAATAACTTTCCAAGTTTTCCCAGATGATCAATGACAGAGCCAAGGTATATCTCCAAAGCCCATGTTCTAACTGCTACACTATGCTGCCTTTCAAAACATATTTCCCAAGTGAATGAATAAAATAGTCACAAATGGTCATATGCCAGCATGCTTGATTATGTTGCCCTAACTTCATTCCCAACCAGTAACTTCCCTGCTTTTTGCTTCTATGTTGTCCCTTTTCAAGTCCATCCTCCACATGATGATCAGATGTATCATTTCAAAACACAGATCTGATCATTTTACAACAGTTCTTAAAATTCAAATTTGTAACTTAGCAGGGCAGCCAATATTATTCACCCATTGGACTAAGCACCATGTGGGCAGGGCTTATACCTATTTTTGCTCACCACTGTACCCTTAACAACAAACACAGGTCCTTAGTGCACAAAAGGCCTTCAAAATTCATTAAGTTAGTGGAGGGATGAATGAATGAATGAATGAATGAATGAATGAGTGATCTGGGCCATCTCCAGTCTCAGCTCCTCCTGCTTCACTTAAACTGTTTCACACCTCTCACCTCTCACTATCCATTTGCATTTTCAGTGTTGTACTCACACTTGGCAACTCATATCATGAATTAAATGATGCACCTCCATGTCTTTGCTTATGCTGTGCCCTATGCCAGGTATATCCTAATCACCCTTAAAGGCCCACCTCAAACCTCCCCTCTACAATGGATACATTTAGATAACACACACACATCTCACATTCACAAATTGCTTCTATACACAAGGGTACCATAGAACTTCATGATGTCACCAATATTGCATTTACTTTGCTCTATGACATCTAGTTGTAAGAGGCTTCTTCTAGGTGCCACTTTTAAGAGATCTTTGGGGACAGGGGCTCTATCTTTTCCATTTGACATCATGAGTATCTAGCATCAGAGGGTGGACGCTCGATAAATATTTGTTGGATAAATGACTGAATATGTAGTCTAATGTCAATGTGTACATAAATACAGCTTTTATTTCTATTTTGACTAAGACTTGACTATGCATATACAGAATCCAATTCCTAAATGATGAGGCAATTTCTTGGCTTTCAAAACTACCCAAGCACAGATGTCACACAGTTAAGAGAAGGTTAAAGCTAAGTTTTGGTTCAAAACAGACATCCTAGGAACAAACACTGAAATGCAGTGGGGGCCCCTGCCACTCCCTGAATTCCTATTTGTCTATGTGATGGGTGAGTAGATGAAGAGATGAAGAAACTGACGGCATGATCCCAGCATTAAGGATTGTTTTTACATAAGTGACACAGTTTTATAGCTTTGTTGTTTTTAAATCACATCTGGAGTCAATTTCAAAAATCAATAAGTCTATTTACTCACTTCCCATTAATATTATTATGGGAGATAGTATGACATAGAGGTTAAGAGCGTGGACTTTGGAATCAGAGAAACAAAACACACTCTATTGTCCCCTGTCTTTAATATATAGGGATACATATACATGTCCATTATTTCTTTCTCCTATCATTTCCTCATTCATTCTGTGGTCTCCTGCTATGTGTTTAATGCTGTTCTTAATGTAAATAAATAAATTAGAAGACAGTTCCAACTGTCAAGTTCTGAGCACAGACTAGTGGGAAAGACATATATTTATGTTGGGTACTCAACAATTCAGTTGGTTTACTCAGGAAATATATGTTGAGCCCCTGCTCTGTGCCAGACACTTTGCTAGGTTCCAGAAATGCAGTGGTGACATCGAGTGAGGCACGGCTACCGTAACAGTGAGCCCCCAAATAATTCGGTGGTTTGAAGAAGATTGAAGTGGATTTCCTACTCATGTAGCAATTAGAGAAAAGGCTCATGTTGGTGGGTAGCTCTGCTCACCTGGTCATGTGGAAACGCAGGTTTCTTCCCTCACCTTCTGCCATCCCATGAGAGGCTTTGCCATCCACTCTATGTATGGTGGACACTGGGTCACAATTAGTTCAACTGGCAAGAAGAGGAAGGAGAAATAAAAGTGCCATCCATCAGTTGTGCCCACCTTCTATTTGTAGAAACTTAATCATGAGGCCACTCGTAACTAGTAGGGAGGCTGGAAAATGTAGGCAGTGGGCAGCCACTTTCTGCATTTCTATCATTAGAGAGAAGAGGAGAATGGGCTTAGGCAGACAGCTAGTCATCTTGTCCTTGGTGAGCAAAGTCTTCACAGTACCTCCACATTTTATGTGCTCACAATCCAGAGGGGAGGTGGAAAATAGTCAAATCCTTATGAACTATGGTAAACAGCATGATGGCAAAGTACAGGGGTCATAAGAGCATAGAATGGGGAGCCTGACCTGGTCAAGTCCAGAGCATTCAGGAAGCAGGGATAGTCCAGGGAAAGGCTTGGCAGCCATTGGGGAGGGGCAGTACAGAAGCTCAGACTCTGGAGCCAGACTTCCAGGCTTAAGTCTTAGCTCTAAAATTTACCAGCTGCATAATCCAGGATGAGTTATCTAACCCCTTTGTGCCTTAGTTTCCTCATTTGTAAAAGAATTATTATTATACTAGAGGCCCGGTGCATGAAATTCATGCACGGAGGGGTAGGGGGGGTTCCCTCGGCCCAGCCTGCACCCTCTCCAATCCAGGACCCCTCAGGGGATGTACGACTCCTGGTTTAGGCCCAATCCCTCTCACAATCTGGGACCATTGGCTTCTAACTGCTCACCTGCCTGCCTGATTGCCCCTAATTCCCCCCCCCCCGCCAGCCTGATCCCCCCTAACTGCCCCCTCTGCCGGACTGGTCACCCCCAACTGCCCCCCCTGCTGGCCTGGTCATCCCACGCAGCCTGCTGTTCAGTCCTTTGGTCATCCCTCACTAACCCCCCTGCCAACCTTGTCGCCCCACGCAGCCTGCTGGAACAAAGTCCGGTTGTTTCAGTCGTGACAGCCCTGGCTTTTTATATATTAGGGTAGTATAGTAGTTATTATCACCACTATTATATCATGATTTCTTTGTCATGAAGGTTATTGTGCTGCATTACAATGTGTGCTTAATATAGCTAACACTATCTAGGGGTTTGGGGAAAATGCATATCCTGAGGCCAGGAGGTTAGCAAATAGTAGCTTAGGTGGGTTATCTAGTGATGGTTACTTAGGATTTTCTAAATAAAGGCACAGGTATTGATTATGCCAGGTAATTCAAGAGTTTCTAAGTTCTGCCTTTCTGTCTGTGAAAAAGCACAGGCTTAACATATGCCCAATACATCGAATGAGGGGTGTCAAACCAGGAAATCTTTGCGCTGCTGCCTAGAGTAGGTGCAAATGATGGTATTTGTATGTTCTACATTCATACAGGGAGTATCATGAGGTGATCGTTAGGAATCTCAATCTATATGCTCAGGTGAATATTTCTAATCCTTTGTGTGTCTCGTTCTTTGCTTTTTAAAAGTCAATTATAAGTTGTAAGTCCCCATTACTCTGTGCAGTTGGGGTATTCAAAGATCATTTGGGGATCGCTCCTAATACCTGGTACTTCGTAGGTTCCAGGGTCTTAGGTAGCACCCTTAATCAGAGAGGCCCTTTTATTCACCAGTCACTATAGAGATGGATTAGCCCTGAATTGTTTTATTCTCTGCTCAATGGTCCCCTCATGTTGTGGGATTGTGAAGTGACTCTGAGGAGTCCTGTGTTTATTCTTGGCCTCCTCTGCCACTGTCCCCTCTGGGATCCCGCAATCTCCTTGGAGCACTGCTCACAGAAACCACAAACCTCTGACTCCTTCCTACTGTCTGAGAACTATTTTTTTAGTCTGGGAAGAATCTCACTCTTTACAGTTTCCTCAAGGTCATTTCCTCTCTCCTCAGACTCTCCAGACTACTGCCCTAGAAAATGTCCTTAATCCCACGGAATCCTGAACACAAAAGCCAGGAAAGGTCATTGTTTGTGTCTTCTGTTCTCTGCTACATACCTGATGGACAGGGAGGCAAGATCCCATGGCCTGCTTAACTGGGGGACAGGAAGGAAGAAGGTGAAAAAAATGATCTTACTACAATTAGCAATGTGTTTCTGTACCACTAAGGAGCCATTGGCATCAGAATCTCTTCTAAAATTGCCTCACTCAGAGATAAGTCTTTTCCTCTCTACCCCAAGATATCAGGCCAAAATATAGGACTCCTCTGGCAGCAGCCAATACCAGACAAATGGACAAGGAGCTGAAGTGCATAGGCCTCCATTTAGTGTGTGTGTGTGTGTGTGTGTGTGTGTGTGTGTGTGTGTGTGAGTTTACATTCATTAGTTTTGATTAGTTGAATTTGTTATTGATTATTAAAATTCTGCAGTTTTCACATTAAGTCAGGATGGCTGGCACTTCTTTTGAAAACAAAAGTGGACTCTCAAAATACTGAATTTATATTCCCAAATGGCAACCCTGGAGCTGAGTGGAGCCCCTGTCCTCTGGTTTCCCACAGACCCAACACCTCTAACTCCCTAAAACCCAGTTATGATGCCAATGTCAGGTATCACTGAAATTCTGATGTCATTTCCTTACTGTAGAGTTAGAAGAAAATAACTACTTGATAGACTCATGTTTCATGTAGGGAAATGAAATACAGACAAAAGGGCATTTTAGCTTTAAGAAAAGTGGGAGTGAGGACATTTCCTTGTGGAAATGAAATATATTCCTACATGTCTAAGAGTACAACTTAAGAGTAGAGTTGCCAGATAAAATATAGGGCATGAGTTAAATTTTAATCTCAGATGAATAATGAATTTTATTTTAATGTATGTCCCAAATATTGCATGGGACATACCTATGCTAAACAATTGATCAATCAATCGTGGTTTTTCTAAATTTAAGTGTAACTGGGCATCCTGAGTTTGGAGAATTTTTGTTAGCTTGTGTGTTTGTTAAACTCAGCCACCCTTCTTTGGAAGCTATTAGAAAACAAATCTCTTTCCTCATTCATTTCAAAAAACATATGTTCATATTTTCTAAGAACATAACAGTAGAAGAGAGTCTCCTGGTTACAGGGTAAAAGTCTCTCCAATAATGCATGCAAGTAGAAGAAAAAAAGAAAGAAGTGGAGAATCTGTAACTTAAAAGAAATTGAACCTCTCTTCTTAATCAATAACATATGGATCATTTGTAAGTTTATGCAAACCTTGTTTGGTCCTATTTATTGCATTCATTCATTCATTTATTCAACAAACAGGTATGAACTTGTCATGGGGGCTCTAGGTTCCTCTGGGGAGTGACAAATGCTGAATGCATACTATTCAATATATAACACTGTTCTGTCATTTTTGCCCTCAAATGCTTTCTTCCAACTTTGAAGGGTGCCTAAGTGCTCAACAGTTTTAGAATTCTCTGCTGACCTTTTCCTAGGTTTTTCCTCCCCACACAAAACAGATACAAATACAGTTCACTGTGAAGACTCGGGTTGGCTCTGGGATGGGAGTGGGTTTGGATTGGTTGTGTGGTGTGAGCTGCAGAAGATGAGAAATGAGCATACTGATGTGATTCCCTATTAGTGAGGAAAATTCTAAGAAACTGTTCCCAAAGCAAGGCAGTAAGAGGATTTTTCTCTTCTATTAGACTTATATAACTCATAAAATAACAGGCTGCCATTTTAGAATAGTTGGTATTGGCATGCTGTTATTGTGAAAATTACATGAAACTATTCTTTTTAGAAAATATTACTTCAGGTTTTAGGTTAAAGCTTGATGCCAATGGGTTTACACAATTATCGCCTTTTTCTTAGAAATAAGGGCAAAACCTCAAAACATGCCACAGCAGAAAAGCTATTTCTGTCACTGGCTAACAATTGAAGGACATCCATAAACCTTTGGAAATTAATATCCCTCAGGAAAATCTATTTGACAAAAGTCACAAGGAAGTTATTAACTAGAGTTAAGTCACTGGCAAGAGGTATTATTAATGATCTCATCAAAATTTCAAGTGCATTTAACTATCAGGTTGCAAGCCTTATTATTGACGACTCAGAATATTAAATTATTCTACAGTAGTTACGTGGCTAGAGATCAAATGCAAAAGAGATGAAAAGCTTAAATGCTAGGTAATTTCATAATTATTTAGACTTCATACAATTAAAAAGTTAGAATCATTAGCCTTTCTGTCTTCCTCTGTCCCAAATCTAGCTATCACTAATACAGTCAGTTTCTTTTCATTGTTAATTGTTCCCTGTTTCTCTTCCAAATGCTGATGCAGGAACCGTGAAAGTCAGAGAAATCCTCCAAGCCTTGGTTTTCCAAAAGCAGTTCAGGAAGCTCAGTTTATTTTCAGATTGGAAGAGACACTTTCAAGCACACTGGGCATTGAATTGCCATCCATCAAAGACGTTTTCCACAAGGGAAAGGCATGCTCTTTCCCACTCGATTCTCTCTCTCTCTGAAATTTTGTCTCAACTTTCAGGTTGACACCAGTTTCAATCTGTGTTTTGCCTCTATAAGGTCCTCCCCAAATACTAGAGCTTGAGCAAGCACTGAGGTTGGGTAAAAAACTTATACACACACACACACACACACACACACACACACACACACACACAGAGTGTCCAGATTATTATGACCACCTAACGTTTGTAGGCAAATTAGCTATAATTTCGTGCTAAAGTTGCTAGAGGGCCAGACCATTATAAATAGGGAAGCAGGTTGTTTACCACAACAGAAGTGATTTTTTTCCTGAAGATATGGGTAAACAACGTGATTTAACAGCCTTTGAACGTGGAAGTGAAAGTGAGGGACAGTGTAGGTAAGAAGAGCAGGAGAAACACATGCTGTGATGTAACTTTTCTGGGATCCTCAACTTCTCTGCTGAATCTTCTTGTCACACTAAATGCTCAGCGATCTTATTGGACTTCTTGTGAACTCCAGTGAAGGACAGCTTCTGTATTGCAGAAGCCCAAGCAAAGAGGGTTCCAAAAGATTAGCCTTAGTTTCCAGCGAGACAGCCAAGAGACAGAATGTCTTCCATTTTTAGAGGTGTGTGTTTTGATCTACCATAATAATTTCCCTCTTATTGTCATTGTTTTTAATCTGAATGAATTTGACAACATTGTAAAGTTCAACAGATCTCACTTTTAAAAACACAGATGTTCGGCTTTTCTTCAAAACGAGTAAACGATGTGGCAACTCTGGGTCCAGAATACCGCAGGGAAACAACTGATGGGAGTTGGATACGGTTGCCCAGTTATGTGAGGCACAAACACTTCAGTTGCCACAGTCCCTGGCACTCTCTATTGCCTATATAACTAAGTGAACCTAACCAGTTTTGAGTTTGCGATCCCTTCTGTAAGACTAATTGGGGTTGCAACTAATTTCTTATTGAAGACAGGAGTCATTTAGTCATGCTCTATTTCTATAGCTATAGAAAAAGGCCAATTATTAATTATTAAATAGGTACTTTAAGTATATTGAATCTTCTAATCCTCACAAAAACCCTGATTGGTAAATACCATGATTATCTATATTTCACAAATAAAGAAACTAAGACTCAAAAAGGGTAAGTAACTTGGCCAAATCCAGTCTTCTGTAGATGAGGATTGGGATATGAATCTGGAATTCCAAGGTCTTCACTCTTTCCTCTACTTAGCCTTTCTCTGGACTGTGATATCCACCATGTCTTTTGTTGTCCCCAACTAATCACCTACTGCGTACTGGATAGAAAGTGATGCCCTTTATTGAGGCATCTGGTGGCAAATAGTGCAGAATTCTCTGGTCACCCACTTCAATGTTTTTCTTAAGGAGTCTTCTCATTCTCCCTCTCAGTTCTCACCTCTTTTTGGCTTCGTTTTCAGATGGCCATTCTTCATGTGGTAGCAAAATGGTTGCTGTCAGCCCTAAACCTTACAGTGTCTGTCTCCAAGAGAAAACATCTTTATTGATAATGTCAATAAAAATCCAGTGGAGATTTCTGATTGGTCTGACTCAGGTCATCATCTCTGAATGAAATCAATTTCAGTCCCACATTGTCCAGTGGCAGTCACAAATAGGAAGCCACAAACAACAATCATTTCACAATAGATATTCTCAAAGATATTCTTATTTTCTCAATTAACTACAATCTAAGAATAAGAAATTGTTGAATACCACATTTGGAAATCAAAGGAGAGAGAGTGTATTCTTAAAACAAGACTAGGTTTAAGGGCCCACCCCATGAAGAATAGGCTCACTGATTCAGCTCCAATGTCACCTCAGCTTTTCATTAGGTACATCAGGCACTCCAAAAAGATTGGCTGAATTGCCCTTGTGAATGCAGGAGGCAGTGGGTGGAAGAGGAGAAGAGAAGATAGAATAAGGGAACAGGAGAGGATGAGGCACTAGGAAGATATAGGGAAAGGAGAAAGAGAAAGGGAAGGAGAAAGGGAGTACAATGCAATGTTCAGAGACTGTACCCTGAAGTCAAATATCCTGATGTTCAAATCCCACAATGCCATTACTTTGAGAAAATGTACAAGATTTCAAAGATTCTGCACCTCAGTTTCATCATAGAGCATAACAATACTTTTCTTATTAAAGTCTTAGAAAAATTCTAAGCAATTATAGTTGTAAAATTCTTTAGCTCAGTCAGTTCCTGGTACACAACATTCATTTAATGATAACTTCTAATGTTATCCTTACTTTATGCCCAATGTTACTGTGTTATCCTTACTTTATGCCCAATGTTACTGTACAGAGATTGGAATATAGGGAAGGGTAAAATGGGGCCTCCCAGGGCCTCGGATGCCTCTCAGAGGCCATGAACAGTTCTCTGAAGAGGTTCAAAATATGCTCTGGAAAAAAAAAAGTCTGCAACCAAAAAACTCAGACCATTTCTAGAACCCAATCCAAACCAAACCTTCTTGAAGGTCATAATGTGTTCTGAGGTTTCATTCCACTATTTTTCACTTATACAGTCTTCAGCCCTGCCAGAGCTGAGCTAGGATTTAAGCTCAATGTAGCCAAATACCACAAGCAGGGGGGGGGGGGTACCAAAGTCCTTTGCCCTGAATGTATTTCCAACTCAACAGAACTAAAAGCCCTGGAAAGCTCCAGGCCTGTGACCCCAAAAGCCACCTCTTCACAGTAGCTTAAGAGCATCATCCTGTGGGTCTTGGGGTATGACCACAGCCCCCAGCTTGCTCTGTTGCCTTCATGGCCATGGATGCAGAAAGGGGTGCTGGCAGTCCTTGAGTTCTGGTGACCCATCCACAGGCTTTGGTGAGAAAGGAAGGCTGCCAGAGTGGGATAAACTAACTGATTTTTCCAGAAAGTATCTTCCCTCCAACAAGGCTAATGTGAATGTAGTCATAGAGCTGATTCATGACCACTTTCTTTGTGGAAAAGAATTCCCCAGTATTCAGTACACTGTGTGTCTACTAAGTTGCTTATTGCAAAAATATGGGGGGGGGAGTATGGAAGATAAGATGTGATGGGTTCATTTAAAAAACCAAGTAAGACAATTGCTTATAGAGAGGGAGGGGGGAGAGGAGGAATAGTAAGGGAGGGAGGGAAAGAAAAGAGAGAGAGAGAACAGAACACTAACATCTGTTGAGCTGAAATGGAAATACAGTGTGTTGTCTTTTAACACCTTGTGCTTTCCAGTGACTCCCACACAGATTTTGCTGGAAATGTGGAGAGTACTTGTAGAAAGAATGAGTTCTAGAAAACAGCCTTTCTACACTTAAGATTAAAGAAAGAACAGATTACCTGAAATACAGGGATCTCTTACAAAGATGTGTAATAGTCATTGATTCAGCCAAAGTTTATATCACTGATAAAACTATGTGTGTGAGTGTGTGTGTGTGTGTGTGTGTGTGTGTGTGTGAGAGAGAGAGAGAG
>NW_005370516.1:439127-468085 GCF_000412655.1 Myotis brandtii
GAAAGAGAGAGAGAGAGAGAGAGAGAGAGAGAGAGAACATTTTGGATAAACACACCTCATAAGGTATATACCTCCCAAAATTGAAAGCAGGGTCTATAACAGATATAGGTTGTCCCAAAAGAATGTATACACATACTTGAATAAGTGTGTTGATTAAAATATATTTCATTTACAAAATTGAGCTATCAGCTATTAAAGTGTGTATTCATTTTAGGGGGGACACCCTGTATTTGTACACTCATGTTTCTAGAAGCATTATGCACAATAGCCAAGAGGTAGAAGCAACTTAAGTGTACATTGATAGAAGATGAATGAATAAACACAATGTAATACGCACATGCATGTGCGTGCACAGACACACACACAGTGGAATATTATTCAACCTTAAAAAGGAAGGAAATTCTGACACATGCTACAACATGTTTGAAACTTGAAGTCATTATGCTAAGTGAAATAAGCCAGTCACAAAAATAAAATATTGCATGATTCCAATTATATGAAGTATTTAGAGCCATCAAATGTATAGAGACAAAGAATAGAATGGTGGCTGCCAGGGGCTCAGAGTAGAAGGGATAGGAGTTTTTTAATGTGTACAGAGTGTCAGTTTTCTAAGATGAAAATAGTTCTGGAGATTGGTTATACAACAATGTGAATATACTTATCATTCCTGGGCTGTACACCAAGAATGGTTAAGGTGGTATAATTTATGTTATGTGTACATTTTACCACTATTATTTTGCATAGAGACCTAGAGTAGTGCTTAGCACATAATGAATTCTCTATGAATGCAATTTTCCTTCCATCATCCTATTTACCAAAATGCTATTCCAACCTTCATTATCTAATTCCAGATTCTTAGCCCTCTTCTCCTCTTTGGACAAATGACTTTTGCTAATACTTTTTAAATATTTTTATAAAATTTCTCAATCTCCTACCCAACTCCCACAACTACAAATATAGTCATTTTTCTAAATATTCTTGTCTTCTTTCCTTCTGTTTTAAAAGGAGAAATGTCCTTTAAGGCTAACCCTTCCACCTGTCCTTTGTTTTCCCTGCTTTTGTTCTACTGGGACACGTATAACCATCAACCATGCCTCTCTTCTTCCTACCCCTTAAGCCTCTCTCCTCTGATTCCCTCACCTCAGAAAAGAAACCCATTCTTTTTTAAAAAAAAAAGGAGCCAACAAAATGCCTCCTCTCTAACCTCCATCTCTGTGTGGTTCCTGCTCTAACCCTCTCCTTCTCTTCCCAGGCAAGTTCTTGGAAATCTAGGCCACCCCTTGCTGATTTCATTTCCTGTTTTCGTCACCCACAGCAATCTGGCTTCCAGCCACCCCTCCACTCACTCTGTTGTTGTCAAGGTCATGTTGACCTCTGTAGTTACAGATCCAATGGAATCTCCACATGCCTCACCCTATTTGACCTTTCTAATGAATGCATTTGGCACTCCTCCTTGAAACTTCCTCTTCCGTTGAATCTATCCCTTTTTCCAACCATCTCCCACATATATCTGCTCAGTTGTCCCATGATCATTTCAAAATGTGTCCAAACTGAACTCTTTGTCATTTCCTCCAAATTGAACTATCCTCTTCCATTTCTTATCCTTGATAATGGCTCCTCCATTCATCAGCTTACCAAAACCAGAAACTTGAAAGTCATCCTCAGTTTTTCTTTCCTTATTCTCCATATTCAATTGATAAATGAATTGATATATAGCTATAGATATTCCTTTAACAGTTTTGGGATTCATCTGTGCCACTTCTTTTTACTATTGTTGCCTTTTTTTCAGGATATTACAACATTCATCTAGCTTATTTCAATGGTCTCCCAAGTAGTGGAAACATCTCTAGTCACTCTTAACAACAATCTGCCCTGGAGTAGATGGAAATATAGCACAGTGGTTAAGCAACAGACAGCCTCTATTGAAATTTAGGCTGAGCCCTTTACGCCTATGTAATACTGAGCAAGTAGTCTTCTCTGTGCCTCAGTTTCCTCAACTGTAAAGTGGGGATGCTAATAATGGTAAGCTTCCTTTTAGAGTTCTTGTGATAGCAAATGACTTCAAAGTGCTTAGAATAGAGCCTGGCAAAGAGTATATGTTCATTAGCTATTAGTTATTAGTAATTGTTATTATTATTTACTACCAGAGGCCCAGTGCATGAATTCATGCATGGGTGGGGTCTGGCTGCCCACCCCGATAGGGGACAATTGGGCTGGTGGGGGGGAGGGGCCATGGGAGGTTGGCTGACCAGCCCTGCCCTCGATTGGGGTGGGAGGGGCCAATTAGGGGGCCAGGCCAGCTGGGGGGAATGGCCATGGGAGGTTGGGGGCCGATCGGGGCCCTTATTGGGCCAGTTGGCCATCACAGTATGCATCATAGTGACAGGTTTTTCCGGTCGTTCCGGTCATTCTGGTCGTTTGTCATTCTGGTCGTTTGGCTTTTATATATATAGATTATTATACATTAAGTATTAGTTAAGTCACTCTCTCATTTTGAAATAAATTGATTCTACAACATGGCAGACAAGCTGATCAGATTCCCTACCTGCTCCTTCATTTCCATCTCTTATGGCTCATGCTCCACACACATTTACATTCCAGTCTTACAGTGCAAACAATGCACTCTTAAATTCCTGGAACTCTGTACATTATTTCCCCATGCCTGGTATGCTCTAATGCTTCTTAAGCACCATAAAATTCCTATTCACCCCTGAAATCCCCTATGCTGTCTGTGAAATCAGATTATTTTCTACTACCTCCAATTTTAAAAAATCACAGATTTTTATATATTCCTTCTATAACTTGCAGATACTTACATGTAAATATACATACATTATGTTGCATTGCATTTGTACACCTGCATGTCTATCTATCCTTCTAGAATGTAAGTTCTTAAAGACAGAAACTATCTTATTTACCTCCAAGTAGACAGACCTGGCATATAATGTGCCCTTACAATATTGACATTTTAATTCCTGTGTTTTGTAATTTACAAAATTATATTTGTAGCAGATTGGCATAATCAATTTCTTCCCTCACTGCATGTGTATCCTGCTTTGTCTGAAGACTTTTTTCTCTCCTCTTAAATTTAGGCTCTCTTTGTTTCTGCTTTAACCAAAAGGATGTGGTGCAAGTCACATTTTGAAACTTTCAAGCCTAGATCTTGAGAGAACTAGCAGCTTCTGCTTTCCCCCTTTTAAAAACCAGCCCAACCACTCTGAAACCATAATGCTAAAGGGAGCAAGGGCTGTGAAGATTGAAAGATTGTTTCCTCCCAATTTTTATCACATCATTGCCACCATCCAGGGAAAAACCCAGCCATGCCTCAGAGCCAGTCTGTTCCCTCCTGTAGGTAAGTTAACCGACTGGCCTGATTTACCTGGAAATTTCTTGATGTTAGCACTAAAAAGGCTCATATCCCAGGAATGCCTTCAGTCCTAGGAAAGCCAGGACAGTTCATCCCCCTGGCCCTGGATGCCTACCACTCTTAATCTGCTCTCCTGGATTTCTGTTGCCCCCAGAGCTCTCTACGTTGGAAAAAGACATTTATTACCTCCAAGATCAGTTTCCTCGTAGTCCAAAGAATCACTCTCTATTCTATTTCCCATCTCCAATCATGCCTAGCCACATGGTTCAGTAGAGCTTGCCAAAGATTATACAATGAACCCAACTAATACAATGAAGACTATTCCAGAGTTATGTAACAGAAACTCCCTCTAATTATTCAATTCCCAGTGAAATGAAAGCCTGAAAGTTAAACCCCAAACGAAGTCCCTTTTTAAAGCTCAAAGTACAAAAAGTTAAATACATAAAATCAAAAATCCTCTCCTCTCCAATTTCTGTCTCTGCTCAGTCTCAGCCAGATGGCATTTGGGTTCCTTCCACATCTCCTGCACCATCTTCCTCAAGAATGAACAATGCTCCTCTGCCTCCTAAGATGCACAACTTCAGCTCCACAAGCAAACCTGAGTATTGCAGCTCCTCTTGCCTAGCACATGGTCTCCTCAGCATAGGTAACTTGGACCTACAATGTTGTTGCAAACCATGAACCATCACAGAGATATGGTGCAACTCAGGGGTGGAGAGAAAAAAGAAATGGGCTGAAGCAAGAACTTAAAAGGTAGTTCTCTCATCCAACTCAAGGAGAGATGGAAGGAATTCTAGCAGGGGAATTTATCTTAGTTCGTGATTTCCAATTCCAACGTCCAGTTAAGAGGATTTCACTCATTTCCTGTTCTGGGGGTCCATCAAATACCTCCTTATATTAGAACTCATTTCTGTGAAATTCTGTTGCCTGTCGTCAGAGAATCTTGACTAAAACACCATTGCTAAGAAATTACTTATTAAGGAAAGGACTTTTTCCCCCAGCAAGAACTTATCCATTGGTTCCCTGAATTATCATCTTACACAATGAAGCTATAAATAAAGCACTCATTAAGTACAAAGTGCAAATGAGCTCTGAGAATGTAACTGAGTAGATAAGAAGCATGAACAGAATTTTTAAAATTTTAATGATTAAATTGCATTTTTACTCATTTATCAACTTTTTAAAATATTAACACTGTGGGATCTATAACAGCATTTCTATTTTAGGGGGAAGCTTCCACAGACGTGTATCGTGGCATGATTTAAGATTTATGGAATCCCAGAATGCTCAGAAATATTATCTACCCAGAAATATAGCCCTTATTATGGTTCCCCAACTGCATACATGTGAAGTAGATGAATACACAACAGATGGATCAAAGGACATTAGATGTCTTTTTAAAATAAAATAAAGCCCTAGATGCTTTGAGTATGACAGAGAAGAGAGATTCTCCATATTCATGTGGGGGTAGGAGAATTGGATCTTATAACCTGGATGCTTGTCCCCAAAATTCACCATCCCCATGAACATCTCTCACACTAAGAACAATCAGCACTAGTGTGCAAGCCGAAGGAAGTGGAGAGGGGTGCTTCTCTACTGTTTCCCTTTCTGGTCCAAGTGTGGACACATGAGCCCTTTCTTCATATTCTGTACTACAGCTTGAGACCAAGCTGGAATGTTTAAACAATACTTTTCTAAAGGCTTAGGAATGGTGAAAGGAAAGAAAATGCAGATGTAAGCTGAAGTCCTCCCTATCCCTTTGTTCTAAAAGAAATTGTTTTAAACCATCTCCTATACCACCTACATCACCAATTACCAAGGCCTAGGAAAGCCCAGAAACTTGTCAGGACCCTACAGCCTCAGGTCCTTTCTTCCCTGAGTGTCTTCTTCACAGATGCTGTGTCTGCCTTTACACTGAATCAGACAATACACAGAAATCAGCATCTATTTCATTCCTAAAAGAGCATTGTGCACACATGTACACTCACACATACACAACACAGCACCACATAATCTGGGCTACCAAAGATTCTTGTAGAAGCCCAGAAGAAACAATGACTTATATCACCTACCAAGCAAGTGGAAAATCCCTTCTTGAACATTTGTTATCCAAAGTCCCCTACCATATTGGGGCCAGCAGGCATCTCCATCTCTCTCTCTCTCCCCCCCACCCCCCGCTCTCTCTCCTTCTGCATTGCTATGCCAGTCTCCTCCCCTCATCTCCCATCTTCCTTCTTGTGGTTTCTCAACCCTTTGTTCCAAACGAAGTCTTAAGAAAAGCTCCTTTTCTTACCTTATGCATAGCAGTTTGGCAACCATCTCCTGCTATTGAAACATACCCTTGGGATCTCAACTTCCAACTTTAGAAATGTGTCAAAGAATTTTTTCCACATAGGTACAGTGCATTTCTAAGAAAAATTCTGCTGAATAATACTTTCTCTGTCTTTGTACAGAAATTAAACCCAGAGAATAATATAAAATTAGAGAATCCACTTTACTCATATTACTTGCCTTCAATGCCCATAAACCTGATCCTATCCAAGCTTTAGACCTGCCTTAATGTGGTGGATGTCACTGTCATCCAGTTCCTTGAAATATAGACCCAAGAGACAACACCCAGGACAATTTTTTAGTATCTGGTTTTCTATCTGAGGATCCATCTATTATTCACTTGATTGACTCAGGAAAATTCTCCTTTTTGAGAAATCCATGGCTTTTCAAGTAGGCATGATTTTATCAGTAGACTACACATGGTCACTTGGTATTGACAGCATCAGGGCCAGCTTCGTGGGCATGTGAACTAGTCAGACAAGGCCTCATGCTTAGTTTAATGTTCTGTAATTACCGTCTTAAAATTTTTGGTTGTCATTGAACAGGGCCTCTTCCTCACATTTTCATTTTTCACTGGGTCCCACATATTGTTTAGATGGCTTTGCCCAATATTTTTATGAGGTACACACAGAAAGAACAGGGATGGGTCTTTTCTTTCCAATGGCCTTACAAACAGTGGCAGAAATGATGTTAGAAATCATTATATACAAAGCTTCTTCATCAGATGAGAAAATGGAATCCCAGAGACTCTACATGGGTATTAAGTGGTCCCAGGATTCACAGCTCATTGGTGGGAGCCCTATTGCTTTGCACAACTCCAGGGAGCATCAACTCATTATCTTAGAGCTGCAGAAATCACCGTCCACCTTATTTGCTATGGGAATAGTGGTCCCTACAGATGTGTTACACAGCAACTCAGAACTCCATCTCCAAACCAGCACACTCTCCCTCTCCTACCACCCTAGCTCAGGGCACATCCCACCACCTTCCAAAGCTTTTGTTCTCTTTTCTGTGTCCACTTAGCTACATGCACTTGAGCAAGGAAAAGGCAATGTTGTAAGAGGACAGATTGAGGAACAGGTGCCCAGAGAACAGAGGAGGATTCTAAATGAAGGAAGAAAGCAGAAGTTCGTCAAGAAAAGGAGACCCAGAGAGCGCTTTTGTTATAAATTAAATTTCATAATGCTGGCAGGGAGTTGAAAACACTAGAAAGGCAAAGTTGGAGTGGGTGGCTGACAGCTGTAGGCAGCTGGAGTGGAGAGAGAGAAAAGGGAGACCATGAATGCACAGCAGTGGGAAACGGACCTGAAAATAATGAACATAAAACCCGACTGAGGAGCGAGGTGACACAATTAGGGACACATAATGGACCAATAATACAGTTACTTAGTGCCTTTATTCTCTGTTAAAGGAGTTTTAATTTGCTACTAATAATTTTGATGTACTAGCATGTGCTGCCCGAGGAATGGAACATACTGTTCAAAACTCAAGGTCATTTGAGCCAAGTTTTGAGGTTTCTCCAAATAGGGCATATCTGAGTCCACTTCTGGCAGGAGGTCTGATTGCCCCACCTCAGAAAATAATCCTCCTGTATCCATGTGTAGTCATTATCTGGCTCCTGTGGATGCCTCTGGTGTTTGGGAATTCTTTCTGTTGGGAGATTAGAAGAACATTGTTTAAACTTACAAGCTACAACCCAGATTAAAGCTCAGCCCCAGGGGGTAGTAGCAGATGGGAAATATGAATTTAGTGAAAAAACATCTGAACATTTGGAGTAAATTTGAAAACAGAACCATCTGTTAAATAATCAGATCCAGTAGACTCCACACTTTGTACCATCAGCTGCTCTCAAATAGGAGATTATGAAACCTTGTAATAAATGCTCCACTAAGTCTGTTTTCTTGTTTCAGGGTTAACTTGGGGCAGAGCCACAAGGTTGTGGGGATGAAATGCTGGAGTCCTTTTATAGAAGCATTTTTTTTCTAGGTGTAGGTCTTTATTTCAATACGGTCATCCACTGTGGATGTAGAAGTACACTCAAGCTCAATGTGTGAGGCTGGAAGAGAGGAATAAGAAGCAAGATCCACAGCAGCTCTGTCCCTTATTTAGTGTAAATTTTGACTGCCTCTCTCATCTCCCCTGGTGTTTCTCCAGTCATCTTCCCTTCTCTGCTCTTCCATGGCCCAACATGTTGGGTTAATCTCAGAAATGACACAGCAAGAGAAATAAAGGCCAGGATTAAAATGGATGTAAGGATCAACATTTGGGGGCTCTTTTCTTTACTTCTGGCTTTTCCCACAGAAATGAAGAGGGATTGTCAAGGCAGAGGGACAGTCAATAATAATGCCAATGAAAAGACAAGAGGGACCATTCTTTCCATTTCTACCCTTTAACTTCTCTTCTTTCTTTGGTCCATGTCCAGCTCCAAAAACTCTTGTTTTGAGTAGGTCTTGTTCATTGTGATGACTGAACTACTCTGGGTGTAGCTAAATAAAAGGTTTCTGTTTACTGCAATCTCACAAGAGAACTCAGACCTGTGAGAATCTGGAGCCAAGAGTTTGAGTCAAGACTGTACTTATATCTGGCCAACATCTGGGAGTCTTTTTCACCTGCTCTGTTTCTCTCATTACCCACATCTAACCCATCAACAAGTCCTTTTGCTTCTATCCCCCAAACTTTTCCCAAACTTCTTTCCACCCCTCTCTTTACCTCTGGCCTGGAAGCCTGCCTCCTACTGGTCTTAGCCTGCCCACACTTGCCCCATCTCAATCCTACCTCCAGCCAGTAGTAACAGGGGTCTTTGAGAAGCTTAACTCAAATGATGTTGTCCTCCTGCTTCCAATCCTCCAGTGGCTTCTATTATACCTAGAATAAAGTTAAACTCCACCATGTCCTATATGATCTGGTCTACCACATGATATGATCACTTCAGCTTCATTTATCATCATTCTTCCCCTCACTCACAACACCGCAGCGACTCCAGCCTTCTTGTTTCTTGGATAGGGTAGATTGGTTCCCAGCTAAGGGTCTTTGCACTGGTCACATCTATGCTCAGAATCTTTTCCTTCTGGGTGTTCCCATAGCTTTCTCCTTCTTGATCCCCTATTTAAAGTAACTGCCACTTCCTGGTCCCCAAGTTAACTCTCTCCTCAGCACTTGGATTGCTTCCTTCACAATACTTAATACAATCTGAAAATATGTAGCTTATTTATCTTATTGTTTGTTTACTTACTAGTATTTATTGCCTGTCTTCCCTCACTAGAATACAACCTCATTAAAGCCTGGGAATGTTTCTGAACGGTTCACTCCTGTGCCCTGGCCAGTGCTTGAACATGCTTGTGAAATGAATGAATAAGTAAAGACACTTAATACATTCTCTCTATTAAGGGCTCTCACATTCAGTGATTTCAGAGCATCATTTGAAAATTCAGGCCAATACATTGCATTTGTTCTACAACTACATTCATGTTTATCAATGGAAATTATATGCGTGAGTGATACACATACTATGTAGAGTGATACACATATTATGTAGAGCCCATTTCCCCCATAGCATGTAAGTATAATCATAGCAAACCCCCATGTTTGTGAAATGCCCAACCATTCCAAAGTACATCCTCACAATAACTTCCTTCACCCATTTCACAGCAGCCCTCTGAAGTCATACCATTGCACTAGTGGGGAAATTAAGGTCTGGTGACATTAGATGACTTTCCACAAGGGTTCAGAGATAGGTAGGGAGCATCTGCCTATGTGTTCTGGTTTCCCACTCAGCCAGGCCGCCTCTCATGATCTCATCTGATGCTCAAAAACTTCCTGAGAGGACAGAATTACAAGACAGTAATCCCTGTGACATTCCAGTGAAGTGTTCACATCCCACATGTGATGCCAACCCTGGCTGAAGAACCCGTTATGCACAGATCAAAATTGGAATCAGGATTACAAGGGGTTCTCTTAATGCCACACAGTAGCAGGGTAAGCTCTTCCAAGTTACTGTATGTGTGAAGCTCAGGCAAAAGATGAACCCATGCTTTCTCCAGCACCACCTACCCCATGCCAAAGTCACAACCTTCAGGTCTATCTCATCCCTCTCTCTGCTTTACCACCACCCACCCACCTATCCACTAAGTCACCACATAGGGTGCTTTCTCTCACCAACCCATCCTCATCTCCTCTCTTGCACCACTATTCATTCCTTAGTTGTGAGCCAGTCTGACTAGATTAAAATCTCTGCTCTACACTTACTAGGGTAATAAGAACTGATTTCACAGAAGTATTACGAGGACAAAATTTTCTGGTGTCTATAAAGCAATACTTTAAGTAACCAGCTTTGAGAATTTGATTATTGCTTGATGCTAAATACACACACACACACACACACACACACTTTTTAATGAATAAAAAGGGAAAGAAACAAAGAGAGAGGAGGCAGAGTTATATACATATAAAGGGACCATAACAATTAAAATGTCACTCATGAATTTCGAGAAAGAGAACTTAAAGGGGATTTCATTACATTTCTCTACATTTTGAAGGGAAGGGAAATGAGGCCTATTAAAATAGATTGGGTTACTCAAAAGTGAAGCTGTGGCAATGTGTGTGTGTGTGTGTGTGTGTGTGGTAGGAGGAAGGAAGGTGGGTAAACTGTTAAGCCCAGCAAAACCTCATCAGACAGTGGTGTAGCCCTGCTGACTAGCACTTTGAAGATTTCCTGTAAGTTTATAACTACAGAAAAGAGGCAATAAATTGAAGTCCTTCCTTCTTTTCTTCCTTCCACAAATCTTGATTGAGTTTCTGCTATACAACCAGTCCTATAGTAGGCACTGTTACAGCAAAGATGATAAAGACCTGGTCTTTGCACTCAGGAGATCCACATATGTGCTGAGAAGACAGATGTGTTAACAAGCAACAGTTCCAAACATTGCAGCTACAAAAGGACGTACAAACTACAGTGCATGGTGATGAATTTTATTTACGGGTAGCTAGAGCACAGGATTGCGGTAAGGAAGGCTTCTTAGTGGCGGTGACAACTACATCGGGCTTTGAAGGTTCCATGGGAGCATGCTGTCAAATGAGGACAGGCATGAAGAACAAAGTTGGAGGGATCGTAATACAAGATATCAAGCTATATTACAAAGCCACTGTACTCAAGTCTGCCTGGTACTAGCACCAAAACAGATATATAGACCAATGGAACAGAACAGAGAACCCAGAAATCAACCCAAGCTATTATGCTCAATTAATATTTGACAAAGGAGGCAAGAGCATACAATGGAGTTAAGACAGTCTCTTCCATAAATGGTGTTGGGAAAATCGGACAGATACATGCAATTAGACACTTTTCAAAAGAGGACATACAGAAGGCCATGTTGGACTTAGACACTTTTCAAAAGAGGACATACAGAAGGCCATGTTGGACTTAGACACTTTTCAAAAGAGGACATACAGAAGGCCATGTTGGACTTAGACACTTTTCAAAAGAGGACATACAGAAGGCCATGTTGGACTTAGACACTTTTCAAAAGAGGACATACAGAAGGCCATGTTGGACTTAGACACTTTTCAAAAGAGGACATACAGAAGGCCATGTTGGACTTAGACACTTTTCAAAAGAGGACATACAGAAGGCCATGTTGGACTTAGACACTTTTCAAAAGAGGACATACAGAAGGCCATGTTGGACTTAGACACTTTTCAAAAGAGGACATACAGAAGGCCAAGAGACATATGAAAACATGCTCAAAGTCACTAATCATCTGAGAGATGTAAATCCAAATGACAATGAGGTACCATCTCATACCTGTCAGAATGGCTATCATCAACAAATCAACAAATGACAAGTGCTGGTGAGATGCAGAGAAAAAGGAACCCTAGTGCACTGCTGGTGGGAATGCAGACTGGTGCAGCCACTGTGGAAAATAGTATGGAGTTTCCGCAAAAAATAAAAAATGGAACTCCCATTTGATCCAGTAATCCCACTTCTAGGAATATATCCTAAGAAATCAGAAACACCAATCAGAAAGGATATATCCCTATATTCCCTATATCCCTATATATGTTCATAGCAGCACGATTTACAATAGCTAAGATTTGGAAACAGCCTAAGTGCCCATCAGCAGATGAGTGGATTAAAAAACTGTGGTACGTCTACACAATGGAATACTATGCTGCTATAAAAAAGAAGGAACTCTTACCATTTGCAACAGCATGGATGGAACTGGAGAGTATTATGCTAAGCAAAATAAGGCAGTAGGAGAAAGATAAATATGAGATCATGTGATATTTACATTTGGATAGTAATGTAAGAGGCAGTACATTGGATAGTAATATAACAGACTATCCAACCTAAGAGGGAAGGCAGGGTTGGGGGTGGGGTGTGGTAAGAGATCAACTAAAGGACTTGTATGCATGTATATGAGCATAACCAATAGACACAGACAGTAGAGGGGTGAGGGCATGTGCTGGGGGGTGGGAGCAGCCGGGGAGAAGTAAATGGGGGGAAAAGGAGACTTATGCAATGCTTTAAACAATAAAGAATTTACATTTTTTTAAAAATGAGAACAGGCATGCCCAGCAGGGCAAGCAGCACGTTAGAGAGGGTGGGGAAGGAGTCCCTACAATGCCATCTTGGATCTTTCAGTTCTACCATGTTTATTTACACACTGATGAGGCCAGCACTGCTCAGGCCTGGTGCTGGGAGGAAGACAAATGCCCTTTGACAATTAAAACATGCAAAGAAAACACAAAAAAGAAATGGCAGTACACTGGATAGTAAGCAAGCAAAAAAAACAACAACCCAAAAACAATCAATAAATCAATTAGAGTAGCAGAGAGTTAAAAGGAACCCCAGGATTCTCCAAACCCTTTGTTTTCCAAATGAGAAGGGGATTGACTGAGAGTGAGCATTAGAACCAATGCAGAGACTCTCCCTGAATCACGCTGCCCCTTCCTGACCACCCCGTCTCCCCAGGCTCTGCAAAGTCAGCCCACATCTCTGCAGTCGGAGACAAGTGTACAGTCCCCAACACCAGGGAGTTCAAGTTCAAGGCTTCACTGCTTCCTTGCTGGGTGACTCTAGCCAAACTGCCTGTCTTCTGTGAATCCCAGTTTCCTCCTTGATAAAATGAGAGTGAGGACGTTACTGACCCACCTTGTAAGATTCTGCGAGCAAAGCAGGTATCAGTGTGTGTGAGGCCGCGCTTGTACTTCATAGGTGTTGTTAAAATAAAAAAAAATCAAATCAAATCTGTATTCACATTGCAAAGCAGCAAGCAGGAGCGAAGGCCCGTGCTGCCACAGGTAGCTAACAAGCCCAGGCTGTTCCCCTCCAGCCCTGGAAGATTTATCACCCAGAATGCCCCGCGGGAGGCGCTTGCCCAGCCCCTCAGCCCACGCATGCGCCTCACACCCACACGGACTGCGGTGGCCAGGTGGTCACGCTGCCCTGCCCTGAACGCATCTGCCCAGGATCACAGAGATGTCAGGGGAAGCCGCTCTGACTACATTGCAGGCGCAACCTGACACTGGACTTTTCTCTCACCGGCCAGGGAGGACACATGTGGAATGAATTAATGGAGCCAACTGAGGAAAGCAACTGCAGATGAACTTCAGTGGGCTGGCTCCCAGAAGGCCCAAAGAGTGGCCCCTCAGCCAGCCCTCAGGCCTAGGGAGGTGGGGTTTGAACCCAGGCAGTCTGGCTCATGACTGAGGAACTAATGGATCGAGCGAGGGAAAACAGTGAGCAAGACAGACACAGTCAGGACCTCATGGGGAGAGCAGCTTCATGCTTGCAGGTAATGAATAGTGGGGAGCCAGGCCAAGGGGGAAATCAAAGCCCTACAGTTCATCCTTATAGTCCCGACAAAGTTAAGCTGGGAGACAGTGCACCTGTGGCTTTAAGTGCTCCGCTACACCTGGAAACGATTCTTTTCCTCCCGCCCTTGACCTGGGTTAAGTCTTTGTCCCCACAAGTGAAGCAGTAACTTCCTTGTAGCCACACGTTCCCCGGGGGTAATAGAACTGGGTCCTGGATGTGCTGTTGCTTCTTCCCTGTCCCATCAGCCAAAATGACCTTTCTTCCATTGGCTGCCCTGACCTAGGGTCATTCTCCATGATGGCATTTCATGTCTGGACAGGTGATGCCCAGTGTGAAAAGTTCAGTCTGCACTGACAGGTGTCGCTGGGTGCTACACCTGCCTGATGTGGGGCATCCTCTCCTTTCAAGGGACATGGCACAAGGGGCTGATTAAGGAGAGAGGAGCATGCAAAACAGGATGCCAGGTATCTAACAAGGTACTTGCAGTGGAAGCAAGGAGGGGCGCTGGTGGAGGTTTCTCCTAACTGGAGACTGCTGTCTTAAATCAGATTGGCTGACAGCCACAGCTAAGGCTTTGGTGACATCCTGCTGCTCTGGGCCAAGTGAAATGAATTTCTCTCCTCCTTGGGGAGAAATGTTTATCTAAGACAGGCTTAAGGGGGGAGGCGGGGAAGTTAAAAGGACGGTTAAATACAACCGGCACTGAAGTGGAGTCTTGGATAACCTTTGCACATTCCAGTGTGATTATTACCCCTGCTCCCATCTGAGTTCCACGCCCCTCTTCCCTGGCAGAGCATGCTACTAGCATCTTCCTGGCTCCACCCAGATCCCTTGGAAGGTGATGCTTTGAAGCGAGGCTGTCTTCGTGAGCTTGTCTCTGTGATGAATGGCCGCCATCATCCATCCTCCCCCAGGAGCCTGCACATATGGGCACATTGAATCAGGTTGTGAGATCAGGATGGGGAAAGGAACTGCCAGCTAAGGGACACTGTGAGAAGTGGAACACAAAAGCACCAGTTCTGCCTGGCCAGTTTGGCTCAGTGGATAGAGCGTCAGCCTGCGGACTGAAGGGTCCCAGGTTCGATTCCGGTCAGGGGCATGTACCTTGGTTGCGGGCACATCCCCAGTAGGAGGTGTGCAGGAGGCAGCTGATCGATGTTTCTCTCTCATCAATGTTTCTAACTCTCTCTCTCTCCCTTCCTCTCTGTAAAAAATCAATAAAATATATATATTTTAAAAAGCACCAGTTCTAAGAAGGGGCAGCCATGGGGTGGGGTAAGTTCTCCCTGATACAATCTTCATAGGACCCCAGCCACTGTCAATGGTGTATTTTCAGTCACATGGGGCTGTCTTTCTTCCTTTTTCTCCCTTTTAATTGTTGAAAATACACATAACATGGAGTTTACCACTTGAACCCTTTTTAAGTGTATAATTCAGTGGCATTAAGTACATTCACATTATTGTGCACCCATCACCACCAACCATCTCCAGAACTTTTTCATCTTCTCAAACTGAAATTTTATACCCATGAAATACTAACTCTCTATTGCCCCTCCCCTCAGCCCCTGGAAATCACCATTCTAACTTCTGTCTCTATGAATTTGACTACTAGAGTCATACAATATTTGTTCTGTTGTGTGTGTGGCTTATTTAATTTAGCATTATGTCTTCAACATTTATCTATGATGTAATGTGTATCAGAATTTCCTTCCTTAGCAAGACTGGGTAACATTCCATTTTGTTTATCCACATTTTGTTTATCCATTCATCTGATGACAGACACTTAGGTTGCTTCCACCTTTTGGCTATGAATATGAGTGTACAAATATCTCTTCAAGACCTTGATTTTAATTATTTTGGTTATATACCTAGAAGTGGGGTTATTGGATTATATGGTGTCTCCCTTCTTCTCTCCCCAGCCTTTACCCTCTACGTATGTAGTCCCTGGGAACTATCCAGTATGTAGCTCTCCACAATGTTCTCCATGTTTATGTGATCATATCAATAAATACATGTTCATATTGTATATGAAAAAGTAAAAGCCATTATAAAAATGGGAAGTTATACATGCTTTTCTGAATTCTGGCTTTGTCACTCAACTGTCCTCATGGAGTTCCCTCTAAATCAAGCGGCACACTCTAAGTCAGCCTCTGTAATGGTTCAATCCATGGTTTGCCTGTGCTGTAATTTATTCAGCTACCCCCGCTTGGTGAGCATTTGGTTTTCCTGTGCTCATGTGGACTGAGTGCCGATCATGGACTGTGACTCAGCTACTCAACACTCTCCAGAGGTGCCTTTCTCACTCAAAATGAGATCTGGGGCCTTACCATGGCCTTAGATGATCCCTTCACCCTCCCTTCCCCACCGTCCTGTGCCTCACTCTCTCTGCTCCAGCCACACTGACCTCCTTGTTGCTCCTCAAACCTGCCCCTTCCCAGGCCGGACACACATCACACAGGCAGTTCTATGCTTTTCCCAGCAAACTTGTACCTGATATGTACCCTAAACCACCACACCTCCTTTTGCTCTTCATCAGTTAAGTCAGTCAGTTCTGTGTTCCCTGGGCACCTTGTCTTTGTCCTTAATTTGCCTTTCCTGGCTGTAGGTACTGCAGGTGGCCCCACCTCTGAGGTTCCCAAAGTTGTAACCATCTCTCACCAGAAGCTATAGGGAGACTGAGACCAGGCGAAGTAGAAATCAAAATGTGTCCCCACAAGGACCAGAAGTAGCGGACAGAGCCAGAAACTGAAAAGCTAGTTGTTAGCCTTTCCACCTCTTTCTCTGTAAAATGGAGCTCTGGTCCTGGTTAGTTTAATGGCACCCATAGGAACCCTATTACCAACATTTGAAAAATTCTCTTAGCCACTCTGGTTCTAATGAGGAAAGTGAATATTATTGGGCCAGATGTTCTGGAAGGTGTTTTTCAGCTGTAAAACTTAGGATTTTACATTTCAATTCAGCCAAAGTAACTGCTCCCACCCCCAAATCCTGTTCTCTGTTTTTTGCACATGTAAGATGCCATCCTACATTATCTAGTGCAACCCCTCCCACCTCCTCCCTCTTTCCCACCTTCTCCCCTGATGGCAGAATTTGCCATATTTGATGCATTCATATTTCCCATGATCAGGAGAACCTCTCTTTTCCAAGTCTCATATTTCCATGTGGAGAGGTCTCCTAAATGATCACTCCTGGTTTCTCTGGGTGCCTCCAGTCACTTCTCCCTTGGGATAGATGACTAACCTGATTGGTGTTTGGAAGAAGGAACAATGTATTGGAGCTCAGCCCCTTCTGAGTGGTTCTTTCTTGTGACCCTTCTGCAGAGGACACATTTTACCTTCTCTCTGCCATGATCTGGAGCTGGCCCTGTGGGAGAGGCCTGCGCTGCCAGTATCACTTAAGATTCAGTTGGGCTGAAAATGGCAGAAAACCCAAAATAACTAAAGTTTAAGTCAAATAGTTTATTCTTTATCATATGTAAATGTCATCAGCATTAAGAAGTTCAGACCAACTTAATACTGAATTACCATGTTTTTTACAAGAAGAATTGCATCTATTTTACATTAGATACATATGTTATTTTACATATTAGATACATATGCATTAGACACCTATTTTATGTGAGATACCAGCAAAGCAGCCCATCACTTTTGTGTAAGGACACATATTTGGGAGAGACAAAAAGCATTTGAATAAGTAAGAGTTCTTCTCTTATTCACAGAACGATTCATTTCATGTCACACACAGACACTTCATTTTTGACTCATACCAGCTTTGTAAGACATAATTATTGATGCTATTTTGGCACCGCTATTCACTGCCTTTTCCTTGCCTCTCTGCATTAATAACCAGTTTTTCCTCTTTATTATTTAGTATCCAACCAAAGATAACTGATGTCAGCCAATCAGCATCTTGGATGATTACTCATGTATATTCAAAAGCTTAAAAATATTGGGTTCTTATCAACAGAAATTAAGTTTGCTGCTACACACTAGGCACTGAGCTAGGTCGGGGGAGACAATGGAATATAAGAGTGGGTCCCGCTCCTGTTCTCTCCTGCTGAAAATGTAAACAATTGATTCCATTCCTGCTGAGATCCCTTCCAGAAGAAATTTGTATTTTAACACAAAATAATTACTATCACTGACTTCACAGCTAACAAACTGCCTTCAGCTGCACTGAGCTCACTGGAGTTGCACAGCAGCCTCAACAGAGGTCTCCATCATTAGCCCCATTTAACAGACCAGGAAACTGAGGCTTGAGTTAAAAAGCTAGCTCCCACATTACATCAAAATGTCAACATCAAAATTATCTTTAAAAATCCCACTTCAAACATTCCTTAATTCTGGAAATCTTCCCTGAAGGTCTGGATAAAAATGTATGGAGTGTTTTCAAAGAGAGGTGCCTGAATTGCCAGCCTCAGAATCATCTTGGGTGCTTGTCTAACAGGCACACTCCTGGTTCCCATCCCAGACCCACTGAGTCAGAATGCCAGGAGGGTCCAAACAAGTGGCAGTTGAACAACTCCTTCCCCAGTTCTTCTCTAGCCCACTGTAGTTTTTGGTCCTACTGCCAGAGGTGGTCCTCCACAGGCATTACAGGAAGGATAGAACATTCCAGGCTGGGAGAAGTATACAAACCAAATATTGGAATTATGGACATTCATGACAAACTCAGAATCCACAGCAGACCAAAGTGATCCGTTGCATCAGTGTCTGGATGATGTCATAGTTTAAGCACTGAGTTGAAATTCTTGAAGGGAGGGGCTGAAATGCTTTCAGAGTCCTCAGTGCCCTGAGTCTCTGCAACACCTTTAGCCTCTTCAATCAGATGGACTGCAACAGCTGGAGGGTCAAACGTCTGCCTCTTGAAATCAGGGACATTTCATTAATATCCAGACACAATCTGCTGCTGGCTGCAAAGATCTGCTTTCTTCTTCTGGGAGTTTTTTTTCCCCACTAAATTATAGCCAGGTCCTAGACAAACTGTGTACAGTAATAATCAGAGAAATGGACTAGAAGCCAGGGGACTTGGGTTCAAATCCTGTCTCAGCCACTGAACTCATTATATCTCTTTGTTTGCAGGTCACTGAGCTATCATAAACTAACAGAGGCATTTATTGTAAAGACACAGAGTATCTCATAGATTCCTAAAGACATATCTCTATTATTATTTTTCTCTACCTCTCTTGACACATCTGTTTATTTTCCTTTCCTTTGCCAGAGTAGCTTTTTCTGCTGCCCTTTTTATGGGATGGAACATAGTTCCCCCTCTTCTCCCAAAAATAGCTATAACACAAACTGTTCACTTACTTCGGTCAGGCATTATTCTAAGCTGTCTGTAAATATTAGTTTATTTAATCATTACAAAAATTCCTTTTGATAGGGATGCCATGATTACCCCTGTATACAGATGAAAAAACTGAGACACTCAGAAGTTAAGTAACTTGCAAGGACACACAGCTTCTTTTGTACTTGACTCCAGCCAAGCTGAACTCAGAGCCAGTAGATTTATGTCCTGCCTTGTATTCTTTCATGCCACATACAAAGGTTTATTGGTTGTCTCTCCATCTGTTTCCATATTTCCAAGTAGAACCAGATTGCCCCAGCATGACTGAGGGCTGTGCTCACAGCAGTGGTGGCCTTGAGAAGCCCCTGTGCTTCCTATACAGGTTCCCTCCATGCCTGTTAATCCAACCAAGTTATTTTATCCAAGTCCCTTCTAATTGTTGGGTCTTAGGTTCTCCTACCATACAATGAAGGCATTGATCCCGCTCAGAACGTGTACTATGAAACACGGGTTCCACGAGATGTTATGCACATAAAGAGTTTTGTGGGCCAATGGGAAATGCTATTTACTTGATCCTCCTCTTGGACACTCACAATGAATTCTTGTGTACTAAAGACTCTGAAAAGCCCATTGGTGGAGATTACTGCTAACCTGTAACACAGCATTTCTCAATTATATTTGACTACAGCAACTCTTTCCCATCCTCATTATAAACATGGAGCCTCCTGTTCTACAGTATCCATGGAAAAGTTCAAACTAAATCCAAAGTACACTATACTGGTCCTCACCTTCCATCTCCTCTCAACAGCATATAACACTGCTGAACAAGCCCTCCCTCTAAGCATGGTCCCCCTCCCCCGCCATGGTATAAAGAACATGCCCCTCCCCTGGAGTCCTTCCTACTCCTCTGCTCCTTCCAAGACCTGTGGATTTCTAGCCTGTGTCAGAGTCCCTCACGGTGAGTGCTCCGATTATTATTACCCACAGCTCCAATTATTATCTCCTCTGAACACCATACATGTAGCTCTTTCTGCTCACTTGACATTTCTACTTGGATAACTCATACATTACTCTAAGGGGAGCTGGTAGAGGAGGCAGGGAAGACTACATTTTCACCAAATTAAAGAATAATTTGTGGGCCACTCCACATTTTCTGTTCCTCTTAGATATACCTCAGATATATTCAGGACATGACAAAAGGCAGATAATTTATTTTACTAAGAAGATGACAGATGTGTTTGTGACCCCATCAACCTGGCCTTCGGTTTGTTTTTATGGCTTCAGTCCTGAACGGCTGCTCCTTTCCCCGCTCTTGACATGCTGGCCATTCAGAACCATCTACCCACCACCACCGCCATCATCGTTGTCCATCACAACCCCAGCCGCTGTGGTCACGTGCCATGACCATTAAGCACCATCTTTAGGACAAACAAGCCTAAATTGCTAGGTTTTGTCTTAGGACAGCATTTGAACAATGTCAGCAATAGCTAGGATGACTGAGCGCTTGTGACAACCAACACTTAGCACTTGACACACTCCTCTCATTGACTCTTCACAGCCCTCCAAGATGCTGGCACTGCTGTTAACCCTATTTTCCAGATGAGGTAACAGGCCACAGAAAGGTTAACTAATGTGCCAAGTCCACACAGCTGGTAGATGAAGCCCTTTTTCCTGGATCATAGAAAATGACAGATGAAGTCCCTATGAGTTCGTTTGTTTTCATTAAATTGGTCTTTTCTAAAACTTCCCATTAAAAACAAGAGATACGCAAGAAAATCTAACCAAACAGTGTGGGGAGCGAACAAATGAAAGCAGAAGTCTCCCCTGCCTGCCTGTCCCTTTCTGCAGCGCCTGGCCAGCTCTGCCAGGGTAAAAGCTGCTGAAAGTTTTTGGAAGGTTTTTTGCAGAAATTCTCTGCATATGCAGTGAAGCAGTTCTTCCTTTTAAATCATCATTTCCTACCCATTTCAGGACAGCACTCTCTTGACACACACCGTCCTTTGCCTTTTCCCTGTCTTGTCTGCCACCCCTCGCTGCATGCCCACAGGTCTCTTTGCCCCTTCCTGGGGGGGGGGGGCGACTACCCTCCACCAAGATCATCACAGCCAAGTCATCTGAGCACAATGACCATCATGATCACGGGATAAGGGGATGACAGCTCAGTCACCAGCATCTCGTGATGAGAGAAAGAAAAAAAAAGATTTTAAAAAATCCTAAAAAGCAGAAGTTTCCTGAACAGTCTTCCGCAGCCCTGTTGGGCAGCTCTCCCTCACATCTGAGTTGTCACCCTAAGTCTGCAGACTCTGCCTAGTTGCTGAAATGTCAGGGTGAGCCCTCAGCTGGACAGTTAAACAAACACCTGAGGTGACTGGCAGGGAAAGATATTCCCAAGGGTCTGTGCTCACCTGGAGATCCCAAAGTGACAAGTGGCGGCAGTCCCGAGTGTGAGCTTGGGGTTCCACCCTTTGTTCCACTTTCACCACAAGCAGCTTATGTTGTTGTTATTGTTGAAGTTGAAGGGCAGCTCTCACAGAAAGGCTCTAGGAAATAACCCTTCAAACAAGGCTTTCCCATGCATTCTCTTCTGAATGCTTGCTCTGTCTGGAAGGGGCACATATTTCCCAGCCACTCACCCAGGCTCGCTCTCCATCTCCCTAGCATTTCTCAAGAGCCTCGGCCCAAGTATTAGTGAGTAACAAACATTTACTCCTTAGAAAACCAAATGAAAATTGGGCAGCAGGCAGTGGATCTCTGTAAGGCCCAGTCAATGCTGTTCACGTCTGAGAAAGATGTGCAGCTGCAGCTCAGGTCCATGGGGCGAGAGCTCCGAGCCCACACCTGGAGGATTCCATGACATTGGTGACTCGACGGTGACTTTGAGAGGTGCCCTACTTCCTCAGGAAGAGTCTTGACCAGCTGGTGCAAAACAAAAATAAATCAAGCTGCTTCATTATTTTTACATGCCACCAACCTATAATACACCCTTTAGACTCGGTGACTCAGGACACGCCTTCCAAGATAAGGTATAAAATATAAATATTGAATCTTGTTTTAAACACAGTACTATTTCTCTTTTGATGTCCATCACCTCCACCTTGAGGCCATCTACTAGTCTTCCATGGCCATAGTTCACCACCATACTGGGATGCCCAGTTTCATTTGCATTTCAAACAAAAACGGAATATTTTTAGTATAAGTCTACTCTACGAAATATTTGTCCATATTTGCCTTAAATTCAAACTGAACTGGGCATCCTGCATTTTTATTTGCTCAATCTGGCAGCCCTGCTCCTCTCTACCACTTACTCTGCTTGGCTTTGGAAAATAAAAAAGATGGGCACTCCCACCCCCTCCACTTAAAGCTTAGGATCATGTATTCTATCTCTCCACAGAAGAGTTATCTGCAATGAAAGCTTAGAGTATTTGTTTTTGTCAGTCTGTTTGAAGTGATTGCCCAGTGAATATTCTCTCCAAATTCCAAGGGACAGGGGTAAGGGAAGAAAAATATGTGGAGCTGTTTACACTCCACAGTTAACTAACTCAGAGCAAGGACCCCATTTCTCTCTCAAATTGCTATGAAAATTTACCCAGTCTCAACACATCAGAGGTGAAACAGACAGTTAAATACCAACAGCCACATACTGAGACTGCAAATGGCTGCTTATCATTCCTTGTTCGTAGAAGAACTATATCTTATATTGTCAATTTGATAAAAGGCTTCAGCTTCAAAATAAGATTCGTGTCCAAGGGGCTTTCATTTTCCCTTTGATAAACAGGCATAATTCACTTTTCTTTAATGTTATTCCAAAGAGTGCTGTGTTACAATGGGTTTTTTGTCATGCCCCCAAAACATTTTTGAGACCATTCTTATCTTTCCAGACTCTTTCTAACAGCCACCATGATATTATCTTGGGCATAACTGTGCCCACTCTTCCACAGGCTCAAGAAACAAGTTTATAGCCTTTGAAAGTTGCATCTCCTGGGTGGGAGGGAGAAAAGGTAGCATATAAATTATTTTCCATTAAAGGCTTTATCAAATGACTGAAACATAACATAGTAGGCAACCAGTTCCAGATTCATTTTCAATCAATATTTTGTGAGCACCAGCTAGGTACCGGGTGGCTCACAGAACAGTGGTTCTTAACCTTGACTGCATACTAGAATCACATAGGGAGCTTTTTAAAAGTACTGCTCTCTGGGGCCCACCTGCAGATTCAGGCTCAACTGGTTTGGGGAGGGGGCTGAGCATGAGTGTCTTTGAAAGCTCCCCAATGGTTATAAGCTAGAAGCAACACTGATAGGTACAATTTCATTTATTCTCCCCTGCAATGTGACAAGGCAGCGGGAGGATGGTATATAACTCATGAGGACCCCTGCTCAGTGTAAAGCAGCCTCCATGACCTCCTTCTCAAGGTGAGGCCTACTTCATGCTCAATTTCATACCCTGACAACTCAACATACCACAGGGCTGCTGGGATGTCTTTCTTTTTAAATTGAGTCCTTTAAAAAGAGTATAAATGCTCAGAGCATCTCAGAAAATGAAATTCTACATATCAAAAATGATAGATGTATTCAACTTATATTATCAAGTATTTCATGTACCTCAAAGTGAAGGAACAGTATAATAAGCCCCCATAGCCCATCACTCAACTTCAACAATTATATGCATTTTCCAAGCCCTGTTTCTTCTCTATCTTCCTGGGGTTTGGTTTTGTTTTACTTGATAATCTTCTAGCAATCCCCGGTCATCATGTTATTCATACTCCAGCATGTATCTCTAGTACCTGGGGACCTCTTTTTATTGTATAAGATAAAAATAACAGATAATCTACTATTTTAACCTTTTCTAAGTGTGTAGTTCAGTGGCATTAAGTACTTTCACATTGTTGTGTGACCATCATCATCATTGGCCTCTAGTTCTTTTTTCATCTTCCCAAGTGGAAATTCTGTCCTCATTAAATAATAACCCCTCAGTTCCCTCCTCCCAGCCCCAGGCAACCACCATTCTACTTTCTGTCTCTGTGGATTTGACTGCTCTAGGTACGTTGTATATGTGGGATCCTACAGTTCTTGTTTTTGTGTGCTGCCTTAATTCATTAGCATCTCTTCTCCCACACTGGCTTCCTTTTCATCCATGTTGTAGCATGAAATACTTGAAGATGTTTTTCTATAAAATCCAATGGCATTTTATTGATACCATGGGATATTAATATGTTTCCTTTAATATGAGAGTATCTTCTTATCTAAAACCTTGCACTGATTTTGTTAAAGAAAGCATGTCATTGTCCTGTAGTATTGCCCACATTAGATCTGGCTGGTTGCATTCTAGCTCCCTGGGAAGCTTTCCACAGGCTCCTCCATCCCACTATTTCCTGAAAGCTGGTGCATAGATCTAGAGGCTGAGCCGGACCATTATCCAATTTTCTGGCAAGACGACTTTATGGGGAGTGTGACATAGATCACATTGTGCCACTCAGGAAGCCAATCCTGTCTGATTATCCTGATGTTGAGATTGCTCGGGTGATGTCACCCTGTCCTTCCATCCAACTTCTGCATAATGAAATTTCAACATTGAAAAAAGGCACCCTGAGTGTGTGACCCCCTGCCCAGCTCCTCTCATCTGATCAAAGGAAGAAACAGGACCAAAGAGGTTTAATGGTTTGTTCAACATCAATTGTTTGTCAATCAATATTTATAAGCTTCCACTCTTCATGGCACAGAGCAGGGGGCTAATAAGTACTTGATTTAAAAAAAAAAAGGAAGGAAGGATTTGGGGAGCACTTTTTCCAAACATATATTTCTCCATCTTCTTTATATGCATATATCTTCATATAGATTAGCGTCAGAAAAACTATGGTTCAGATCCTAGGTCTGTTCTTAATTAGCTGTATAACCATGGGGGCAGTTTTAGGCTCCCTCTGTGTTGTGAGTTTCCTCATTGGGTACAACAAATCCCCACACTATACGTTCAGGATGAAATAAGTTGATTCATACATCAAGTACACTTTCTATGGGCAAATTCCCTTCACTCCTTTTTTCATAAGCACTTTACTTATTCTCAAGTTTCCTCATGGCAGCCATGGGCTCTGGTTTGAACAGATTTGTTCAGGTTGGAGCAGGCACTTCTATTGAGTGGAATAGGTGTCTGGGGCAAGGTTCACAGACACCACGTGAAGAACCCCTGATATACGTCTAGCTGCTTCAACACTCAATGGGTGACTCTGACTCTAAATGGCCAATGTATGTTTGTTTTCTGTTCTATTTTTTGGATATTTTATAATCACATCAATGTCAAAGAGCAACATCAGAATTCAGCTTTCACATTGGACTTTGTCACTACCCAAGGTCCCTTGGCCAATGTGAGCTCTGGCCATGACTAATTGTGGCAAAGCTGCAAAGAGGAGCCACACTCATATCCTGTTAGAGGAAGTATAAATTGAGGATACCTTTTGGAAGACAATTTGACAGTCCATATTAAAAACCCAAAAATGTATACAATTTGTACTCTAGAAATTCACCACTAAGACTATCTTGTGAGAAAGAAATTCATTATATGTTTGTTTATAAAGACTTGAGAGGGAAAACCCTTGTGTATCCAACATGAGAGACTTGATTAAATCAAATATGGTTACCCACAAAATGGAATACAATTGACAATGAAATACAATATCTCATGATGAAATTAGAAAGTGTAATCTATTGTTAAGTGAAAAAAGCTGGTTATAAAATAACACAGTACAATGATAAAGATGACAGGTACATGTAAAAAATTGCCTTGATCCATAGCCGGTTTTGCTCAGTGGATAAAGGGTCCCAGGTTCGATCCTGGTCAAAGGCATGTACTTGGTTGCAGGCTCCTCCCCAGACCAGGCCCTGGTAAGGGCTCATGCAGGAGGCAACCAATCAATGTGTTTCTCTCACATCAATATTTCTCTCTGTCTTTCCCTCTTTCTAAAAATCAATGGAAAAATATCCTTGAGTGAGGATTTAAAAAAATTGCCTTCATCAGCTGCATTCTGCTTAGTCAATGAAACAATAAAATATCAGGGCAGGAAGGAATCTCAGAAATAATTTATTTTACTCCTCCCTTTCCTAGATGAAGCATCTGAGCTCAGAGGAGCCTAGTGACTTGTCTTAGACAGCAGAGCTAGTCATGTCCTTATATATGGCACTGTATAGCAAGTACATTGGGGTTCACAAGATGACTGGGGAAAGATTATCACAGATTAGGAGGGCCATTCACAAAACTGTCCATTTGGAACAAGGTGCGGTTTAATAAACAGTAATGAGACAAGACAGAAGCTGTGTTTGCCAGCATTCCTCTCGAGGAGAGCACAGTGTTTGTTCCCAGGAATTTGTGATAAGCTTACTTGGACTAGAAACCAAGGCCACCGGGCCATGAAAGGGCTGATTCCCAAGCTTCAGGAAGGGGCACATAACCCCTCTGCACAAGAGAAGATAATTGTATTCCTAAAAAACTGAGGGATGGAGAAAGAGGAAAGATGTGAGAAATGTCCATCATATGTTGGTGAATACATCATTTTTGAGGGAGGACTATGAAATAACTGTTTTCTGTATCTAAGTTGGGGCAACCAATAGTCTGATTTGTCCCAACTCATCCTAGTTTGTCTGATTCTTTCCCAGTGTTAGCAGTGACAGTACCATATCCCATGAACCCCTCAGTCCTAGGCAAACCAGGGCATTTGATCACTTTAGGGCAACATGTGCAGTTATGGGAGGTAGAGACTTCATCTGACATGAGTTACAGAATAGATTTTTTAGAATCCAAGAGACTGTCAAATTTTTCAAAACATTCTCAAGTTTTGCAACAGATTAAATGAGCAAAATTATAAAGAAACATCTCTTCATTCAAGGAATCCATAATTTTTCAAAAGCCAGTTCCTAAACCATAACAATGTTTTAAAATATTTATTAATGTGAGAACCTTAATTAGAAAGTTTCTTTTTTTGTCATTCTTGTGCCTAAAGACCAGGGATTGCATACCTGCCCTGACAATTGTGCAACTCACCAGACTTCTGTGATATATGTAGAAATCACATTTCCTATAAATAAAACCCAACTTCCATATGTAAAGTGGAAATATAATTGTTGTACTGCTTCAAAGTACTGAGGTTTAAATAAGCTCATGTGTATAATGATCACTTAAAAATTATTAGTTATCTTGCTTTGACTGGTTAGATCTGCTATTTGCATTTCTATTTCATTTTAGGTCCTCTGCAAATATGCTAATATTCAAGGCAGAAGAAAGGTGACTATAAAAATGCCACAATCACAGTGCTGGGTCAGAAGATACTCCCTAGACCATAGAAGCTGCCACATTTTCCTCTCCTAGGTTTTTTCACTTTTTCCTTCCTAGTCTCTCTCATTCTCTGCAGCTCCAGAATGAAGACTTCGGTTGCCACCATCTGTGCCCCTCCTGCTTCAGAAAAGAGCCTGTGCTTGGGAGGAAGAGTCAGGCCAGGTGGGAATAAATGTGCCTTCCTCCTGTGCTTTCATCAGAGCTCCTCGGGGTTTGGCACAGTTCTTCTTTTTTTAAAAAATATATTTTTATTGATTTTTTACAGAGAGGAAGGGAGAGGGATAGAGAGTTAGAAACTTAGATGAAAGAGAAACATTGATCAGCTGCCTCCTGTACACCTCCTACTGGGGATGTGCCCGAAACCAAGGTACATGCCCTTGACCAGAATTGAACCTGGGACCTTTCAGTCCATAGGCTGACGCTCTATCCATTGAGCCAAACCAGTTAGGGCTGGCATAGTTCTTCTAACAGCCTCTTTCATGGTATCTTCATGGCCACAATGGTAAGATGGAGTAAGAGGGAGGTGATGGAAAGATATGATTCAAACAGTAATACCATCCACTGATCTGCTAAATGGAAGTTAGGAGTACCTAAACATGCATTAGAATCATCAAGGACATTTGTTTAAAAATAAACAAACAGAAAAACAGAGATGCCTGGGGATAGATTACAGACTTCCTCAATCTGTAGGTCAGCTATGATCTGAATGTTTGTGTCCCCTCCAAAATTCACACATCGAAATCCTAACCCATCAGGTGCTAGGATAAGGAAGTGGGGCCTTTGGGAGGTGATTTCATCATAAGGGAGGCACCTCATTAATGGGATTAGTGCCCTTATAAAAGATGCCCCAGTTTGATCCCTTCCCCCTTCAGCCATGTGAGGATGGAATGAAAAGTTTGCAACCTGGAAGAGGTTCTTCACCCAACTGTGCTGGCACCCTGATCTTGCACTTCTAACTTCCAGAACAATGAGCAATACATTTCTGTTGCTTATAAGATACCCAATTTGTGGCATTTTGTTATAGCAGCCCAAACAGACTAAGTTAACATTTATATTTTTAGCAGACACCTGTATATTTAATTACTTACTCAGATAATTCCAATGTATAGCCAAGGTCGAGAACCTTGAATATAGCATATGGTTGGTGCAGTGGATCTGAGACTGGGTGGATCTGAGGCAGGTGGCATGCAGACTGCACTTTGAGAAAGGCTCCTATCCACTGAAGCTGGGTCAGAAATGGTGATGCAGCTTCTGCTTAGTTATTTGGGAATGCTCATCCTTGGAATCCAGCAACAATGCTGTGAGGAACCCAAGCTCCTGTGTGGAAAGGTCCACGTGGAAATTGCCAGCCATGTATGTGAGCCCTCTTGGAAGTGGATCTTCTAACCTCAAATTAGCCACTTCAGGTGACCCTAGGTAGAGCAAATATGAGCTGTCCCTGCTAAACCTTACCCAAATTGCAGATCTGTGTTATAAACTAGAGGCCCGGTGCACAGATTTGTGCACCAGTGGGGTCTCTCGGCCTGGCCTGCAGGGATCAGGCCGAAACCAGCTCTCCTATATCCCCTGAGGGGTCCCGGATTGCAAGAGGGTGGTTCTCAGGTGACACCCCCTGAAATCAGGCTCCCTCCTCTCTGGTTCCTGGTGCATCACCCAAGAACTGCCGAGGCCAAGTGACCAAAGCTTGGCAGCTCCTGCATTGAGCTTCTGCCCCCTGGTAGTCAGTGTGTGTCATAGCTACTGGCTGGTTGGCCGATCGCTTAGGCTTTTATATATATACTAGAGGCCCGATGCACAAAAATTTGTACACTGGGGGGGGGGGGGCCCCCACCCCGGGCT